>NC_080418.1:54613002-54721924 GCF_029873635.1 Malania oleifera
AAAAATATGGGATTTTCGGCTTACAGTTTTCGGGAAAAATTGGGGATTTTGGGTATCATCTCTATTTTGTTTTGAAAACTGTTGGTTTTGTTTAAACTATATTATTGAGGTTACCGTCGTCCATATTTGCATAAAATGTATACTTGAATTTGTAAACGATATGATTTGCCGTAAACCAAATAAGTGTGGTATGTATGGATGTATATATTTGTTCCTGATATTTGTAAAACAGCTATGTGGCGGCTAATTACCGTACGCTGAAATGTATAGGGACATGAGTTCCAAAATGATTCCAGGTTTTTTGAAATCAGCTAGGGGCGGCTAATTACCGTACACCGAGAGTGGCCGGCTCTATATCCGAGGGTTTGAAATATCACCAGTCTAATTCCGGTTGGTCACCGAAGTGGTGTGAGCTATATGCTACATCGTATGTTGCAATGGATTCACAGTGGGCCCAGGTCGTCGCAGCATAGTTGTATATGACAATGTAATCGGGGTGAGACTAGGTGACCTTGTGTAGTTGCGTATGTAGCAATGGATTCACTATTGGGCCTGAGTCGTAGATCTTCATAGTTGCATATGGCAATGTAATCGCTGTGAGACTAGGTGACCTTGCTTAGTTGAGTATGATGCAATGGATTCACCATTGGGCCTTGATCGTCGCAGCGTAGTTGCGTATGTAGCAATGTAATCGCTGTGAAACGAGGTGACTTGGTGTAGTTGTGAACTAGTGTGACGACACTGACCGTATGTATGTATGTTGGGTATCGTATGAACTGGAATGTTTTTGTGAAAATACTGGATAGGTATAGAACTGTATGAAATTGTACGAATTGTTTCAAGCTGTATTGTATGTATAGTGTTATGAAGTATGTAAAATGACACTGGTATGCCACACAATGATATAAATTATTTTCTTCCTTACTGAGAGGTGTCTCACCCCGAATGTTCGTACAATATTTTCAGGGCCTTCGGGTAGCAGTAAGTAGCATCCTAGCGTCCGGAAGCAAGGGGTGTCATAGCTATTGCTAGTACCTTTTAGGTATAAGTTTTGGTATCTAGGTTGTCGGGATGGTTTTTGTAGACACCTGGGGTATGGTTTGAATTATGGGAATGTATATCCTAGTTTGTATATACTCTTGCATGATACTGTTATTATATAAAAAATCGTATTCCGCTGCGTATATAATGAGTATCTGATGAGTATATGTTTGTATGTAGGGCAACCATGTACCCCACAAGGTCAGACCCTCTTATTTGTATTGTATCATGTATGTTTAAATTGATACAAAGACAGGTTAGGTTGCTTAAATTCACACCTGGGACTCACTTGCGGGTTCGGGGCGTGACACTTCGTCCCCAATGCTTCTTCTCGTCTAGAATCGAGAAGTAAACCTTGGATCTCAATCTAACACAATGGACACCGGTACCCCGTGCATTCTCACAATCTCATGCATATACAACTTCGCCAGCCTAATTAAAGGATAGCTAACTTTCATCGGTATGAAATAAGCAAATTTCGTCAATCTATCCATGACCACCCAGATAGTATTCTGCCCGTGAAGTGCTGGTGGCAAACCGGTCACAAAATCCTTGGAAATATGCTCCTATTTCCACACCGGAATAGGCAAAGGCTGCAACGGCCCTGTCGGCCTCTGATGTTCAACTTTCACCTGCTAACACGTCAGACACTGCTCCATGAACTAAGCAATCTTCCTCTTCATACCAAACCACCAGAAGGTCTCGTGCAAGTCCCGATACATCTTTGTACTACCAGGATGTACCGTAAACAAAGAACGATGCGCTTCCTCTAGAATTTTCCTTTTGATCTCATCATCGTTTGGAACACATAACCTGGTCCCAAACCTCAGCACACCTTGTAAGAGATGTTAAACTCTGTAGCCAGTCCCTGCTATACCTTTTCCCTAACCTCTGCCAACTCTGTATCATTAGCCTGTGCGGTCTTTATACGCTTAAACAGAGTCGGTTGGACCACCAAACCAGTAAGATAAGCCTGATAATCACCAACCACTAAATCCACGCAAGGTTTCCCAGGTCGCTTCTGATATGATGCTGAGCTACAACCGTAGATACAACCACAGGTCTCGACTTCCGACTCAACGCATCAGCCACCACATTAGCCTTCCCCGGGTGATAACTGATCGTGTAATCGTAGTCCTTAATCAACTCAAGCCACTGTATCTACCTCATATTCAACTCCTTCTGTGTGAAGAAATACCTGAGGCTCTTATGATCAGTGAAGATCTCACACTGCACATCATACAAATAGTGTCGCCAGATCTTCAATGCATACACAATAGCAGCCAATTCCAAATCATGCGTAGGGTAGTTCTTCTCATATTCTTTCAGTTGCTGAGAAGCATAAGTTAGTACCTTATCCTGTTGCATAAGCACACATCCTATGCCTTTTAGAGACGCATGGCTATAAATCATAAACCCACCATCCCCCGAAGGAATGGTCAACACTGGCGCAATAACCAGCCGATGCTTTAATTCCTGAAAATACTACTCGTAATCACTAGTCCAGTTAAACTGTACTTCTTTCTTGTTCAATCGAGTCAGAGGCCCAAATAGTTTAGAGAACCCCTCCACGAACTGACGATAATAACCTGCTAGTCCCAGAAAACTCCAAACCTCCTGCACATTCTTCGGCCTCACCCAGTTGACCACAGCTTCAATCTTGCCATGATCAACTGATATACCATCACTAGTTACCACATGGCCTAAGAATTTAATCCGACTCAATCAGAATTCACATTTCTTTAGCTTAGCATACAATTTCTTCTCTTGCAGAATCTGTAATACTAACTTCAAATGATCCTCATGCTCTTCCAAACTCCTCGAGTATACCAGAATGTCATCAATGAACACCACCACGAACCGGTCCAGGTACTCATGGAAAATCATGTTCATCAAATCCATAAGCACCACCGGAGCATTCGTCAACCCAAAAGGCATGACCAAAAACTCGTACTGACCATATTTAGTTTAGAAAGCAGTCTTCGCTACATCCTCCGCTCTAACCCTCACCTGATGATATCCTGACCACAAGTCGATCTTCAAAAAGACCCGTGTTCCCTACAATTGGTCAAAAAGATCATCTATACAAGGTAAAGGATAGCGATTTTTCACAGTCACCTTGTTAATCTCACGGTAATCAATGCACATCCGCATCGACCCGTCCTTCTTCTTCACAAACAATAATGGAGCTCCTAAGGGCGAAACACTAGGTTGAATGAAACCTCTGTCCAATAATTCCTGAAATTGCTCCTTCAACTCTCGAAATTCCGCTGGAGCCATTCAGTACGGAGCTTTAGAGATCCGTGCCTTGCCAGGCAGTAACTCTATCGCAAACTCCACCTTACAATCTGGAAGTAAACCCAGTAAATGATTCAGAAACACATCCAAAAATTCATTGACTACCCGAATATCCTAGAGTCTCAACTCATCCCGCGGCGGTTCCTCCACACAAGCTAGGTACCCTTGACACCTGTCCAAGAGTAACCTCCTCACTTGTAGTACTGACAGAATCTATGGCGTTGGACGCACACACGATCCCACGAATTCATACCCCTGCTCCCCAAGAGGTTCAAAAACTACCACCTTCCCACGACAGTTGATCATAGCATACCTGGAGAACAACCAATCCATCCCCAGTATAACATCGACCCCTGACATGTCGTATACCACAAGATTTACCGGTAGCAACTTTCCCTAAATTTTCACTGGGCAGTCTACCAACATCTTCCTACAAAAAGATACACTCCCAGATGGCATAGTAACAGATAACACCTCATTCATGTCTCAGGTCTCAACCCCACACCATTCCACAAAATTCACAGATACAAAGGAATGGGTTGCACCCAAATCAAACAAAATAGAAGCTTTATTTGAAAGTAACAATAAGGTACTTGTCACCATGTTCCCTGCATGCTCAGCGTCCGCTGGAGTAAAGGAGTATACTCTAGACGGAGCTGTATTCATCTAAATGGTTCCCTGAGGTATCTGATTGCTTCCTCGGTTCACACTAGATGCATGCACGTCTTGCCTTGGTGCATGACAATCACGAAACATGTGACCTGACTGGCCACAGTTGTAGCAGTTACCTCCAAACGACCGACACTCACCCTTGTGCCATTTGTGGCATCTGGTACAACGTCCACGAGTCTGGCTCATCTGAGAATCCTGGCGCTTGGTAATCTGACAGTAACCCGAGCCCTTGTTTCTCTTCTTCCACGATCCCTGATGAGATCCTGTCTGAGACCCAGAAGGTACTGTCCTTTTCTTTAATTTATGTCTGTCCTATAGCACTAACACGAAAGTCATCAATGATTAGCCCTGTTTTTACTAGAATTGTCATCCCAGGAAAAACATAGAATACCTTTGACAAATCCCGGTCTAGCAACCAAACAACCCTCAACTAACTCTACCCATATCCAACATCCTATACTTTGGTATGTACTCACAGCTAAGCCTAACCAAGTCTACAAGACCTAACAACCTGATTAACTCTGATACCAAGCAGTCACGCCCCGAACCCTGAAATGGGACCCAAGGGTGAAAATGTAACCTAACCTGTTCCTGTTTCATACAAATCATCCACAGATACAGTACAAAGGATGAGGGTCCGACCCCGTGGGGTTCCCAGGCACCTTAAACACATCCAAACACAATCATATACGCAGCGGAAAAAGGTCATTCTATATATACATATGCACTACCATACCAGAGTTTATACAAGAGCAGAAACAGGCTCTATCAAAACGTACAAACGAGTGCCCAAATACATCTCAAAATGGCAACCCACCAAAATACAGTCCTAGCACTTACCCAAGCGCTAACCGTAGTACACCGACCATTATTCTCAATACACCAGGACGCTAGTTCCGGTTACTCGAAGGACCTGTAAAAATGTACGTACAGCAGGGGTGAGACACCTCTCAGTAAGGAAGAACACATGTTATATCGGTGTGTCACATTTGAGTGTTATCATGACATACTAACATGCATAGTTCAATAATCAAAACCAGTTCCAGTATTTTCACGAAACAAGCAATACAATCTGGTGTCGTCACACCCTTCGGCTCGAACCTGGACTGTCTGGTGGTATTTCACACCCTTCGGTAAAAATCAACAATTTGGTGATATTTCACACGCTTCGGCCAACGCCGGCAGTCTGGTGATATTTCACACCCTTTGGCAAACACCGGTGCCCCTGATAACCTGACATAGCATCAGCGTTGAACCAGCATAGATCTGGTTTCGCACACCCTTCGACTCAAAAACTGGACAATCCAGTGGTATTGCGCACTTTTTGCCAAAAGCCGGATTTCAAACCTGTAACAATTCGGAATGCCGTTCCTATTTCACCAAGATGCAACATATGCATGCTCATATAACCAAACAAACCACACCTATTTGTAATCTAAAATCACGATTTTCCAAACACATACATTTTAAACATGTCAAGGCATGACCATCCCTATAACACTGTATAAATCAACATATATGTTTGGTTTTCAACAAAACCAGGGATACAGCCCGTCGCCCCCTTTTTCCCAAAATTCTAATCATGAAAAATCCATAGTTTTCCCCTTTAGATTCCCCCAAATGAGTAGCCAAAATATACACAGGATCATGAACGACAATTCCACTGAGTTTGATTTCAAAAATAACCGATATAAACACAATTCCCCTTACCTTTTCCCCGAATAGCAAATCCCGAACTCTAAAGTCCCTAAACAATGAACCGAGTTCCAAAACCTACAATCAACAGTACATAATATACTCACAAGATAGTTTCCTACAAAAATACTGAATCAGATTTTAAAACTGAGCCTTACCTTAATTTTTCGCCAAAACCCGAAAATCTCCGAAACGAGATTCCGATTTGTAGAACTTGTAGAGAATCCTTTCACGATCCTCGTGGTAACTTCAGATTCACGATTCTAATGACGAACGGCGAAGAAATCTAGAAAGATGGAGAGTAGCAAGAGTTCTAGAGAGAGAGAGAGAGAGAGAGAGAGAGAGAGAGAGAGAGAGAGAGAGAGATATTTGAGTTTTCTTAGTTGAGAAGTAAAGAGAATTCTATTTATAACCCCTTTGACGTAGGCAAAATCGTCGACGAGATGGAGGATTCTTTGGCGAATCCTGGTATCACGGGTTCCCGAAACTCCTCAGCTTTTTCTCGTCGATAAGCCTCTGAACTTCGTCAATGAGAGATGCATGGCCTTCGTCGACGAACTCTAGCTTCGTCGATGAAGCCTGTTCAAATACAAATTTTTTATCCCTCTCTTAATCATTTAAACCCACTTTTCACAGTTTAGGTTCTTATAGTTTTACGAGGTTCGGCTTATCCCCAGCTTACGTCCTCATCTTAGGCAAACCACCTAAGGATTCCACTATACCAGTTCCTTTCTTGGCGGAAAAAAACTATTACACACTCTTTCAATAGGCTAGAGCACCACCTCTCCAAGTGATACCCCACACGCGATCACTCCTTCAATAGGCTGGAGCTGTACCTCTCCAAGTGATACCCCAAATTTGGCCAATGATCCAACAACCTGGAATCGTCAAAAAAACAAGAAACAAGAGTTGCGTACAATAATGCTTTCACAAAAAGCAAATTAGTACAATTTCAATCACTATGCATTTCAATATTCAAATATCAATATGAAATAGAATTGAAGCTCAAGTATAGAATTCACCAATTCTTTCTCTAGATGAGGAACAACAGTAAAGACCAGAGTAGGATGGATTCAACACTTTAGATTATCTCAGCAAATCAGTTTTGCAATGAGTGAGCAAGAGAAGATTGAAATTAGAGAGCTTAAATGTTGATATTATGTTTGGGTGATTTGATTCCTTGGGTTAAAGGAGTATTTATAGACCTTTTTAGAGTGAGTTTCCTTGTTTCTCCAGTTGCTTAAAGTGTCCACCAATTTTTTATATCGTTCACATTTTAAAAACTAATTTTTAGAATTTTCCCGTTGAAGTTCAAAATTTAAATTCCCGTAAGGTCAGTCTGCTGGACAGGAAATTGGGTAAGCATTTTATATAGGGTTAGTCAGCTCGATAGGCGGCCGAGACCTTTCTATTTGCCAGAAATTAATTCCATTAAATTGTCAATTGGCTGACTTAACATAGTTCAAAAGTGTCAGTCGGCTGGGCTTGTTAGTCGGCTGACTAGTCATAGGTCAAAATGGTTAGCCGGCTAGACTGTTATTCAACGATTACTTTTGTCAGTTGGCTGAGAAATTTCAGAGCAATCTGGTCAGTCGGCTGACTAGTCAATTTTTTCAAAAGTTCTATTTTTTAAGCTTTTAAACCTTTTGTTATTTGAAAAACTTAACTGTGACTTTTCAAAAACATTTTCCAGAGTTTTAAAAAAACTAGTCTATAAGTCTTTGTTGCATCCTAATGAGCTTCAACATATTTCAAGAAAAAATATGAAGCACTTACATAAAGATTTCTTAGGACTTTTGATATTCTAAGTGCTTAAGTCTTCATGCTTTTTTTTTTCTTTGAGCTCTCTTGCTTCGCTTCAAGCTTTTATATATTTTAAGCTCTTTAATATCCATGCTCTCATATTCTTGAAACTTTAATAGATCCTCTTGGAATCCATGCCTTAAGTTTCATTTGATCATCTTTCTTTGGAGTATAAGCTTTCATGAATCCTTTTAAACACTTAACCTTGATTTCTCATAGTTGAGTCCTGAAACGTGATCACTTAACCAAATATGCTAAGTTCAACTTGTTTGTTAGCATCAAAACAGGATGTTAAGTCTTGTAAGGCAAGCAAAAATGTCATCTTTTTTAAAGACAAAACGCTTTTAAAACTAAGTTCAATCGCCTTTAGATAAAATTATAACATCATTCGCATAAATAATAAACCGAACTTCTAAAATATTAACTATAAAAATTCATCATAAAAATATAAGTATTTTACCAATGACAGAAGCAAACGGATTTGTAACCACAAATAAATACCTAATTGATTATTAGCAAAAACAATTGTAAGACATAAATTAATGACCTTACAATTTACATATATTTTTAGCTACTTACATAGAGGATTGGTGTCCAAAAAGTAAAAGTTGTCAAAATTAAAAAGCTTAAGGTATAAAGTTCAAAGATAAATCAACAAATGAACGCAGTCACGGTAAGACAGACATAGCACTGGTAAAGATAATGGAGGCATATTTGAGATGATTTGGGCACCTGCAACGTAGACCAAACAGTGCACTGTTGAAGGGCAGTGAACTAATTATGGCAATAGAAGGGTTGGGTGTAGACCTAAAATAACTACGGATTAGATAGTCAGGATTTAACAACTCTTAATTTGTCAGAGGAAATTGCTCATGATCATGTAAATTGGAAAAAAGGATTCATGTAGTCAATGTCACATTGTGAGACTTGAAGCTTGGTTTTTTGCACTTTGTTATACATACAAGAATTGTGTCCAAACTGTTATTAAGTCCCTTTCTACCATGTTAGCATATAAACTAAATAATGTTTCAATATTATATAAATTATAGCATGACTCAAAAACATGCAAGACAAAGGATTCATATCATTCCTATAAAAAACATTTCAATTCCATATACAAAATTAAATTTCGTCTTACCAATAAAAAGAAAAAGATAAAATTTACTCTTCAAACGCAAGATTCATATTTGCGTTTGCAAGATGAACTTAGGAGTGCTTGCATAAAAATTTGATAATAAAAAGTATGCTATCGTAGGATCTAGACTATTGAGAAATGCATCTTATAAAAGTTAAATAACTATTAAATTTTTATTAAAAATATATATATAGAAATAAACATTAACCTTTTTCGTCAATTTTTTTAAAAAAAATAATACATTTAACATTTTCAAATGCCTTATACATGCCTTTCACAAAACAATCTATTACATATATAAATGTCTTTCAAAACATTATCTAGAAACCTATTTTAATAACTTGATATAGTTAACATATTTTTATGTAATAGAATGATATTGAATTTATCAAAATTTTCTCACATCAATGATAATTTTCTTATATCATATATTCTTCTATATTGTATAATATTTTAATATTTAAATTTTAAATTAAGACCAACATGATTTAAGTAAATATATTATAAATATTGAATCAAAATAAATATAAATATTAAAAAATATTACTAATTTGTATAAAATGTTTATAGACTAACATTATATTTTTTTGCTTTTAGATGACGTTGCATGAAACTAGAGGTAGTGAAGAATCTAGGAATTATAGAGAAAAGTTTAGTATATGAAAATGTAATTTTGGTCATGGTTGGAGGAATACTGGAGAAAAGATTAAAATTCATTATCAAGAACTTAATAGCACTACTAGATTTCAATATCTTGAATGTATTGTGCAAGTTGAAGGAGAAATTAAAGAAAATAAAATAAAGTAAGTTAAAGCAAGCTTCATAAATAAGAGAAGTCTGATCAAACAATACCCTTAAAACGGAAATTCTAGAAACTCACAATAAGACCAATTATGTCAAGTAAAAATTGTTGAAAATGAGAATGTTAAGGTGGATAAGCGATGTAAAGCTAAAAGACAAGTTGAATAATAAATACATTCACAGCAAGTTACGCATAGCACCAAGAAAAGATAAGGAGGGGCAGGTGAGAAGATCAAGACACCTATAATGCTGGCCAAATAATGCACCACAGAGGTGTGAACTATAATAACATCTAACAAAAAGTAAGGATTCAACAACCCTCTTGTTGGAGGATAGTTAATTGACGAAAAATGATTCATGTAGCGCCAACCCCACCTAGTGAGGAATTAAAGCTTGGTTGCCTTTGTTGTTGTTGAAGATCTTCTATATGGTGTTATATAAATATTAGAATTTAATGCATAACATATTTAAATATAACTTGTACCTAATATTTTAAGATTTCATGTGTTATTAACGTTCAAAAAATATAAAGGATTGCCATTTTATTGCATCTGTTTTGTGTCATAATAATGTCACATGTTTGTATCCATACCCATATTTTATAATTGCAAAGAAAATATAAATTCTAATAGATGACATTGAGTGTTCATATTATAAATTATATAAACTCAACTATGAGAAAGTATTACCAATATATTTTTAAAAACATCTAAAATACATATAAATTATTTAATATATAACTCAAAATTATTTACTTGCAATCACATGCAACACATGACTTATCTACATGAAAAATAAAAATAAACAAGATGTCTCCTCATGTCAATTCCTCCCGTGGTTAAAATTTTACTAGTATGCACAACAACAGTGTAAGTTAGCGAAGAGATTACCTCATGAAAATTTAAATAAGTAAAACTTAACACAAAGAATAAACTTCTGTTTGTGGAAAGTAGAGAAAGCATGAAAGTTTCAAAAGTGCGAATGGAAAGTAATTTTAACTAGTTTAGCAAAAATCAAGTCGGACACCTAGTTTTAGAATTAGCAAATGAAGTATAAATGTTTGCAATGTGAAGTATTTCGATAAACTTGGAGTTGATGAGGTTAAATATGCACTAAAATTAATGAAAATTGTAAAAGTTGTAGGACTAGATGACATCCCTATTTATTAGGGGCTGATTCACACCTTATGAAGGGTTGTGCGGCACTATTTTCAGCACACTAGCTTTAACTACTCAGCCGAAAGTAAACCACAATTTCATTCCCTCCAAGATTAGCCAACCACAATTCCACTCCCAACAACAGATTTTGGGCAGCAACATCCTGCTTGCTCTTCCCCACAGGAGTAGAAAGAATCCCATCCTAAAACTTATTATTCAAAGCCCAGTTCTCATCCAATCCCCCCTCAAAAATAGATATGTTCTCCAAAATTTCAAGCGGATCCAAATGTTTGCAGATCAGATCCAACAATAGACCACTTTCATATGCAAAGTCCCAATCAAAGTCACAATAGCCCTGTTGCGGCCACCAGTTTGCAAGGGGATGAAGCCAAAGAACTTATAATTTCTTGGAATGCTAAGCACTGCTATATTGAAAACAGAATGAAATTTCTTTATTTCTCGAATTCTTAGTCGTGTACAACTTAATCTTACAATATATAATACAATCAAATATTCTAAACAAGGAAACAATCTTCCTATAGAACAATATACAATCTTCTACATTTACCCACTTTCCTAATTTACTCAATATTCTCAAGGATACTCAGGATTTCAATACTTTCCCTCAAGTTGGATATATTAATCATCTCCAACTTGCTAATGAATTCATCAAAGTTCTATCGTGCTAACCCTTTAGTAAAGATATCTGTAGTTTGTTCCTTAATAGGTACATAAGTCATACAGATGATTCCTTCTTCAACCATCTCTTTGATAAAATGTCGGTTCACTTCCACATGTTTAGTCATGTCATGTTGAACTTGATTGAGAGAGATACTGATAATCGCTTTGTTTTCACCATAAAGTTTGATAGGAAATTTCACCGGAATGTGCAACTCTTCCAAGAGTTTCTGTAACCACGGTCATTCATATATTCCTTGTGCAACTGCCCTGAATTCAACTTCAACACTATTTCGAGCTACTACATTTTGTTTTTTGCTTCTCTAAGTTACCAAACTTCACCATACAAAAGTGCAATATCTGATGGTAGATCTTCTATCTTCCACTGATCCTGCCCAATCTGCATGTGTTAAAATTCTCTACTTCATTGCTTTCACATTTCTTGAAAAAAAGTCCTTTGCTTTGAGAGCCCTTGAGGTACTTAAAAAATCTTGTACACAACATCTATGTGAGTCTTTTTTGGTGAATGCATGTGTTGGCTTACCACACTTACCGCAAATGCAATATTGAGTCTAGAATGTGATAGGCGATTAGCTTACCAACCAATCTCTGATACCTCTCCTTTTCAACAAGTATTCCACAGTTTTCAACCTTCTTTATTGCTTCAATCGGAGTTTCACTAGATTTGCATCCAAACATGCCTGATTCGGTTAGGAGATTAGTGATATACTTTCGTTGAGAGACATTGATACCCTTTTTTGATCTAGCAACTTCCATTCACAAGTGAAAACAAAGGTGTAGTCCCAAGGAGGGGGGGTAAATTGGGTTTTAAAATTTTCTTTTAATTCCTTTAATGAAAACTTAACCTTTTGTTTATAATGCACAACAACTTAATTCTTTTTATTTAATCCACAACCACACAAACATTCAATCAAACAAATTAACCAAGCCATTCAATCATAAAACATTCAATCAATACAAACTTTGCTACTTAATGGAAATTATCTGTTGGGTTGTTCTGGCCTCACGAGTCGTGCTCATCAATTTGGGCCCTCTGCCTAATGAGTCGTGCTCATCTGTTGGGTTGTTTTGGCCTTACGAGTCGTGCTCGTTAGTTTGGGCCATCCGCCGGATGAGTCGTGCTCATCTATTGTGTTGTTCTGGCCTCACGAGTCGTGCTTGTCAGTTTGGGCCATCCTCCGGATGAGTCGTGCTCATCAGTTTGTCCTTTGCGTCTGTTGAGCCGTGCTCCTTTGTTGGGCTGTTTGGCCATGCGAGTCGTGCTCGTCTTTTGACTGTTTCACCTTCTCGAGGCATCGTTGCACGCTTCTATCCTGTGAGAGATACATAAAAGCAGGTTTTAAATGCGTTCTACCTTGGGAAGTGGGTTGGAGGAAAGCTCTTATTTATGATTATCCATCTAACGTTGTGTCCGAGGCGACTTGGTGTTTCCGAGGTAACGTTTGTCGTTGGGAAGCCGCGTCTGTGCATTTGTCAGAGACTTTATGTGTCCTTTTTCTCCTTCGAGACGCAATCCTTTTTGTAAATGAAAATTCTTGAGATTCCCGCCACAGGGATTCGTGCCCTCCTTTCTTTATAAAGGCCAGTGGGCTTTTTCATTCCACACTCGTCTTCATTCCAAGAGGACTGCTTCCTTCTCTTCTCTTCTTCATTCCACAAGTCCCCCATTTGGTGCTAGGTACGCTTTCCTCTCTATAGCATTTTTGTTTTGTTGTTCTTCATGTTCTTCGTTGTTCTTGCGTTAGCTTTGTATGTTTGATCTTTCCTTGTAAGATTGCCTAGCTGTTTGTGTGTGACATTTTACTGTCTTGATCTGTCTTGGCATCTTTTCTTCTTTGTTTTTGCTGTTGCTTGCTCGTTTGATCCTTAGGTATAGGTACTGTTTCCTTCAGGCTTTGTTTTCCCTATGGAGACTTCCTCATAGCCTTTAAGGGTTCCTACTATCGTTCGGAGCGCTTGTTGTGACCTCACCTCCTCTGACCTGTAGAATGTTCGTTATTTTTTTTCCATACCATCGAATATTACTGTTAGGTTGTCATCTGCTTCCGAGTTAGCTCTCGACCAAAACTCCAGGGAGCTCTGCCTCTATACCGATTATCTAGACTTGGGTTTTAAGCTTCCTTTTCCCTCTTTTGTTTCTAACGTATTACGTTTTTATCGCATAGCACCATCTCAACTCGTCCCGAACTCTTATCTTTCGCTCACCTGTTTTGCCTTGCTTTTGCTCCGTTTGGGCCATCAGTATACCGTTCCACTTTTCAGAAGTTGTTTCCAAATGCGATCTCATTCTGCGGAGAAGGAGCTATATTATTTCAACTCTCTACCAGACTATAAGCTTTTCTCACCAGGAAGTTCTTCCATCAATAACTAGAAGACTCGTTACTTTTTTGCCTCGGGAGAGTTGAATTACACGGGCTCTTTTTTCTGGTCTTCTCCTCTTGATGGTAACGTTGTCTATCTTTTTTCCACCCTCTTTTGCAGGGCTTACTAGTAGGTTATCCGTCTAACTCATCTTTTCTCCTTTCACCCCTTTTTCCTTTGTAGTTCGGGTGCGCCATCTCCTTCCTAGACTTTCCCCCGAAGAGCAGGCCATCTTGAAAGAACTTTGTGTCCTTAGTGAACAAGGTATTATCCCTCATAAGGAGCTGCTCCAGGAGCGTGTCCTCATGCAGTGGGGGATCAGGCCCGTTTCCTCAAGTCATTCTTCCCCCTGATTATGTATATGTGTATGTTCGGATGTTGTCTTTATTGCTGGTGTTCTTATTCCTTTTCTCTTTTATCCTTGCAAATATGGACTTCACCAGGTATGAATTTCTCATGGGAGAATCTAGGAAGCAAAGGGTAAGTAGGAGTAGGAAGAAGAGAAGGGAGATCGAAGGAGAATCTTCTCAAAGGGATGCACCTGCGGTAGGTGATTCCGGCGCCCTCACTGATGAAGTCCATGCTACTCCTCCTTCGAACTCGCAGGCTCAAATTGAAGCGATTTTTCACGAGTTGACCCGTTCTGCCTCTGCTCTCCGTCGGGCTGTGCATGCTGAAGATTTTGTGCAGGCCCAGTGTACCCTTCCTGATGCTCTCTTAGCGAAAATTCGCCATACCTCGTACCAAGTACCTACTTAACTGGCTTTATTCTTCTAGACTTATACATGGTCTTGCTAACTGTTCCATACTTTGTATTCTTCCACAGTTGGCGACGATGGCTCTAGCCCAAGAGGAGAAGGTTGCGGAGATGTATCGGCAAACACTCGATGCCCAGGAAAAGTATGTTCTTGCTCAGAACGAGCTGCACGAGGCCGAGGTCCGCGAGCGGGTTCTGCAAGCAGAGGTCGATCGCCTTCGTAGGGAGGAACTACCTACCAGAGAAGCTGCTACTGCTGCCACTGCTTCCTGAACTGCAGTAAAGAAGTACAAAGATTCGAACCAGTTTGTTATCGATACCTCCAAAGCTTATCGAGTTGGATTCAGGAGGTGCCGGGATCAAGTGAGGACCAAACATCCTGAGCTTCCTCTTGATGGTGTAAGCTCTCATGGTTATGGCGACGAGAGCCCTGAGTCTATGGAAGATCTGGAGGAGGATGAAGAAGGGAAGGAGAAGGAAGTTGGAGAGGGGAGCAAAGCCAACTAGTTTGTAGGAACCAAACTTGTATTTTGACTTTTTCAAAATTTATTGATGTAGTGCAACTTTTGTAATGGATACTTTTATTAGAGCGCTGCAAGAAGCGGTTTTTAAGAATAGTATTTCTTTAACATTTCACAATTCCATGTGTTCTTAATTTCTTTCCCCCCTACATCTTCCAACTTGTATGTCCCTGGTTTTATCTCTGTTGTGACCCTGTACGGGCCCTCCCAGTTAGGCTCTAACTTGTGCGACCCAAGCTCGGATGGGTTGTTTCGCCTCTTCCTCAGGAGTAAGTCTCCTGGCTGGAAATTATGTACTTTGACGCGGTTGTTGTAGTACTTTGCTACCATCTGCTGGTATGCTGCAACTTTTAAACTCGTCTGGTCCTTTCTCTCTTCCAGTAGGTCTATTTCTAATCTGAGCTCCTTATTGTTGGTCTGCTCGTTAAAGTATTGCCTTCGCCAAGAGGGTATCCCCACCTCTGCTGGGATGACTGCTTCTGCGCCAAAGACGATCATGAAAGGGGTTTCCCCTGTTGCTGCTCTCTTGGTGGTGTGGTATGCCCATATAAGGGAAGGGAGTTCCCCTATCCATCTACCTTGCAGTGATTCAAGTCGCATCCTCAATCCATGCAGAATTGTGCGATTCATGTTCTTTACTTGTCCATTGCTCTGGGGGTGTGCCACTGACGCGAAGAGAAGCTTAATAGATAGGTCCGAACAGAACTTTTTGAAGCGATTGTTTTCGAACTGCTTCCCATGGTCTGTAACTATCGCCCAAGGGATGCCATAACGGCAAACCACTGAAGTCCACACGAAACGTGTAATGTTCTGCTCTGTTATGGTGGCTAGAGGTTCGGCCTCTACCCACTTAGTGAAATAATCTATTGCTACCAATAAGAATTTTTTCTGGCTAGTCGTTTGTGGAAAAGGTCTGAGGATGTCTATCCCCCACTGTTCAAAAGGGCAGGGACTGGTTAGAGGGGAGAGTAGACTAGAGGGTGTGTGTGGTACCACTGCGCACCTTTGACATCTGTCGTATCTTTTGACGATCTCGACAGCATCCTTCTTCATTGTGGGCCAGTAAAATCCCTGTCGCATAGTCTTGTGAGCCAGAGCCCTACTGGCAAGGTGGTTTCCGCATACTCCTTTGTGGATTTCCCGTAGTATGTACTCCCCTTCCTCGTTGCTTAGACATCGAAGGTAGGGCAATGTCAGGGATCGCCTGTAGAGCTCCCGGCCCATCAACGTATATTTTGCAGCTTTCCTCCTCACCTTTTGAGCCTCCTTATTGTCTTCTGGTAAGGATCCGTCCTGGAGGTATAGGAATAGAGACGCTCTCCAATCGTCTTTGTTGACCACGGACGCTACTGAGTTAATTCTATCCTCCTCGTATGAGGGTTTCCCTATGTGTTCAAGATAGATAGTGTCTTTCCATTCCGAACTGGTTGCCGAAGCTAACTTTGCGAGTGCATCCGCCTTTTTGTTCTCTGCCCTCGGTACGTGTTCTATGTCAAACTGAACGAATGCCTCTGTGTATTCTCTTGCCTTGAAGAGATATTTCTTCATTCTTGGATCCCTAGCCTCGAATTCTCTTTTAAGCTGCTCTACCACCAGCTGGGAATCACTCAATACTTTGATCTGTGCCACCCTTAATGCTTCTGCCAGACGCAGGCCTGCTAACAAAGCTTCATACTCTGCCTCGTTGTTGGATGCTATAACTCCAGCTTTAGTGCGAAGAGAGTTTCATTGCCCTTTGGGTCAGAAAGAATGAATTCGGCTCCCCCTCCAGCAGCATTAGAGGACCCATCAACATGCAGCGTCCATTCCTCCGACTTGGTGGATGACACGGGGAGCCTTTCTGCTGTAAAATCCGTGAGTACCTGAGCTTTGACTGCGGGCCTCGGTTGATACTGTATGTTGAACTCACTTAACTCTATCGACCACCTCGTCATCCTTCCCAAACTCTCCGGTCGCTGTAGAATTTGTCTCATTGGCAGGTTTGTTAACACGACAATCCTGTGGGCTTGAAAATAGGGTCTTAATTTTTGTGCTGCACAGATGATGGAGAAAGCGGCTTTTTCCACCATACAATAGTTCTTTTTGGCACCACTTAACACCTTACTTGTGTAATATATAGGCTGAGGCCTCCTGCTTTCTTCCCAGACCAGGACCGAGCTGACGGCATTTTCCGTGGAAGCTATATATAGATAGAGGTCTTCCTCATTCTTTGCTTTTGTCAAGAGAGGAGGGGATCCGAAGTATTGCTTAAGATGCTCGAAGGCTTTTTCCTACTCCTCCCCCCATTCGAATCCTCCCTTCTTCTATAGTGCTCTAAAGAAAGGTAAGCCTTTGTCCCCTGAGCAGGAGATGAACCTGCTGAGGGAGGCTATCCTCCCTGTCAGAACTTGTATCTCCTTTTTAGTCCTTGGAGCTTCCATTTCCAGCAGCGCTCGTATTTTATCCGGATTTTCTTCTATACCTCTATGAGTCACCATAAAGCATAGGAATTTCCCTGCAGAAACGCCGAATACACACTTTGAGGGGTTCAACTTCATGTGGTACCGGCGAAGGAGCTCGAACGTTTCCCTCAAATCTTTACAATGTTGCCCTGCTTCCATGCTTTTCACCAACATATCGTCCACATACGCTTCCATTGTTTTTCTGAGCTGGTCTTTAAAAATCTTGTTCACCAACCTCTGATATGTGGCCCCCGCATTTTTTAAGCCGAAGGGCATCACCTGGTAACAATACAAACCCCTTTCGGTGACAAAAGAAGATTTTTCCTCGTCATCTCGACTCATAGGGATTTGGTTGTACCCTGAGTAAGCATCCATGAAGCTGAGAAGTTCGTGCCCCGAGGTCGAATCCACTAGCTGATCGATTCGAAGGAGAGGGAAGTTGTCCTTTGGGCACGATTTATTCAAGTCCATGAAGTCTATATAGATGCACCATTTTCCATTGGGCTTCCTTACCAGGACCACGTTGCTCAGCCACTCCAGGTAGTCTACTTCTCGGATGAAGTTGGCCTGCAACAGTTTCGTCACCTCCTCGTCGATTATTTTGATCCGTTCCATCGCGAAGCTCCTTTTTTTCTATTTCACAGGTCGGTGGTTGGGGTTGACCTGCAACCTGTGCTCTATCACAGCAGGGTCGATGCCGGGCATGTCTGCGGCTGACCATGCGAACAAATCAGCGAATTCGTCCCAGAGTTCAGTCAGCTCCGCTTTCAAGGTGTCGGACAAGTGATTCCCGATCTGTATACTTCTCTCCTAGTGGCCTTGCAGTGGTATGTGCTTGATATCTTCGTGTAATGTACTGATATGGGGATACTCCCCTCGGACTTCTAGATCTTCCACCGTTAGAGCTTCTTTGGCCTCCATCTTCCCTTTCAAGGCCATTACATAGCAACTCCGAGTAGCGGCCTGATCTCCCTTGGCAGATCCTATTCCTTGTGGTGTAGGGAATTTAACTTTGAGGTGGTATGTGGACGTTACCGCCCGAACTGCGTTAAGGAAAGGGCGACCCAAGATGACATTGTAGACCGAAGGTCGGTCAACCACCAGGAATTCTGTCAACGTAGTTACCTGCTGCGGGGTCATCCCTATTGTTACCGGTAACGTGATTGTTCCCAAGGGGTGAACGGTGTCTCCTCCAAATCCTACCAAGGGGGTCGAGACAGGCTTCAGTCGTTCCTTGCCGATCTTCATCCCGACCAAGACCGACTAAAACATGATGTTGGTCGAGCTCCCGTTGTCTATCAGTATGCGTCTGACCATATAATTGGCCACGAGTAGGGAGAGCACTAATGCGTCATCATGCGGTTGCTGCACTCCTTCTTCGTCTCCGCTGTCAAAGGTTATGACGTCATCTATCTTGTTTCGTTTGCTACTGGTTTCCCCTTTCTCCATCGTCAACACCTGTTTAGCATATCTTTTGCGTGCACTCTCGCTATCTCCTCCACTGGCGGATCCTCCGAAGATCACCGCAATTTCCCCAATAACCTGCTCTTCCTTCTCTTTTGCGCCATGCCTTCTCTGCTCGAGTGGTTCCCTTTTTGGATTTTCTTTCTTGATAAACTTTGATAGATGTTCCCTTCTTATTAGGACCTCGATTTCTTTCTTCAACTGAATGCATTCTTCTGTGTCATGGCCGTGATCCCTATGGAATGTGCGGAACTTGGACATGTTCCGCTTATGTAAAGGCGTTCGCATAGGTTCAGGCCACGAGACGTAGTCCTTCTTTTTTATCTGCATCAGTAACTCTGAGCGCAGTACATTTAGGGGTGTGTAGGTGGAGAACTTGTCGTGCTGTCCTCTTATCTTTCGACCCGTTTGCAGCGCACTAGTTTCATACATTTTTACAGATCTATAGGTGTCTCCAGATTCTCTGTTATTGTTTCTCCTTTTCCGCTCTATGCGATTTCCTCTCGTATCCATCATCTCCTCCAGGTTTATGTATTTCTCTACTCGAATCATTAACTCCCCCATGTCCACCGGCAGTTTTTTCCCTAGGGAGTATAAGAAGCTTCCGGGTTGGAGAGCCGTTGTCAAGGTGGCCAAAGCTACCCCCATATCTAAGTTGCGGATTTTTAGGGTCGCTGTGTTGAACCGATGTATGAAGTTCTTTAGAGTTTCCCGCTCCCCTTGTACCATACTCATTAGATGGCCTGTTGTTTTAGTAACTCTCCGGCTACTAAGGAAGTGGCCGGTGAACATTTGCTCCATTTCTTGGAAGGAACTGACAGATCTTGGTCGAAGAGTTCGATACCAATCTTTGGCAGTACCCTTTAGGGTCGTAGCAAAAGCTCTACACATGATGGCGTCAGGAGCCCATTGCAACTACATCAATATTTTGAAATTGTCCAGGTGATCAATGGGGTCAGACAAACCTTCATATCTTTCAAAGGTGGGCATCTTGAATCTACTGGGCAATGGAGCTTCCATGATGTTTTTGTTGAATGGAGGCTCTGAGGACCTTAGGGATGCTTCCCCATAGTAGGGCCTGGTTCTGCCCTCCTTCATCATCTTCTCTATGTAATCTATCTTCTTTATTCTTTCCTCGAGTTCAGTGGATCTTTGTTGGTTGACGTCCACGCTATTTGCATCTTCTACCTTCTTATTGAGGTGAGTTCTCTCTTCTTTCCCCACTGGTTCGTTAGCTTGCTTGTTTGCGCTGGGATTCTCCTGCGGTTGGGGAAGGACGTGCCCTTCTTGACTCTTCTGTTGTAAGAGTTGGTTGAGCATGTCCTTTATTTCCTTCTGGAAAGCGAATAACTCCTCCCTACTGACACCCGATAATTCTGCAGACGTGGATTGGATGGATTGGGATGGTACTTTTGTATCAGGGAAGGAGGTAGAATTGCGTGAGGTCGGCATTGCTGGAATGTTGAAAGTCGAGAGCAAGATAATATTGCCTCCTAAAAGTAACTTTCCCACAAACGGCACCAACTATTGCGGGGTAAAAATAGTGGGGATGCTCCTTCGACTCTCGTTGACTTGAAAGAGGAAGAGAAGAAAGGCTTAGAGGACCCGGGGTGTACTCCGGGGGATCTCTCCGATGCCTAAGTAAGAGGAAGGCTTTTAGGGAGGCTAAATGCAACAGTAAAGTAGTGTTTTGTCACTTACCTTTGCCTGTACTCCAAATCCCTTCTTATAGGGGCTTGAGTTGACCACCGGTTGGCTCGGATTTATTGCACGAGAGCGTGAATCGCTCTCTAACCATAAGTGTGTGCGCCTATTACTCGATTATTAAGGGCGTTGGCGTGCATCTCTCCTTCTCTTTATTAGGTTAGAGCTAATCACACGTCAGAATGTCAGACCCGGAGAAAGTGTGAGACAGGCGTTGACCTGCCCTTATTAGTGTGATTTATTATGGGCATATCATATATATATATATATATAATATAAAAAATAATATTAATACAATACTATATATAATATAATATTGCATAAATCTAAAAAGTAATATTAGTATTATGACATCAATGACTATAAATATATAATAATATACTACATATTATAATATAAAATATGTTAAACATTATTATTAGTATTTGGTTTAGAGGTCCTTGTTTTGTGTTGATTTGATTGATTTTGTAATTTTATTTTAGCTGGATGTTGGTGTTGTTATTTGGGAGGCCTTTAAAGGTTTGTCTTTTGTCCCTCCCTTTAAATATCTTGTAATCACGGTATTCTTTCGCCAAAAGTGAGGGTTTATCGATAAATAAATGGAGGTCCCGTCGTTTTTTAAAATAGTAATAATAATAATAATAATAATAATAATAATACATAAAAAGTTATAGAATAATATTAAATTATAAAATACTATGATGTAATTGTGGTACGATTACTTATTTATTATATTATTATGTATAACTTATAATAAGATAAAATTAATATTATTAACGTCTTTAATATAAATATATAATAGTAAATTTTCATAATTATATAATAAGAAATAAAAATAAATTATTATTTGCAATAAAATATAATGCTATGGTTGTTGTTTTCTTAAATTATTATTTTATATTAAATAATAAATTATGTTATTGTTTTATAATATATGAGATTTTTATTTACATTTAATATATTACATATTAAAATATAATAATAATAATAATAATAATAATAAAATATAACAAGCAAAGTATAATCAAGTGCATGATTATCAAAATGATTTTATTGTAAAATATTATTTATTTTATAACTTAATAAATTATATTATATAACAATTATACTTATAATATTATTATTTCATATTAATTAATTAAATAAATTTTTTATACTATCTAGACTTTTTTTCTATTCCTAAATATATAAATACCGACTATTATGATACATTTCATTTTCAATTCTATTTTTAATTTTAAGAAATTTTAATTTTAATTTTAATTTTAATTTCCATCTCAGCACAACCAAATAAATTTGAACTCGAAGACAGGAGATATTTTTAAAATTTGAAGTCGGTCCCAACTTCTCAACTCCGTCTTCTAACATTTTAAACTCGTAAAAGCAGCTCCTCAGAATTCAGAACCCCCTGCCTCAACGGTTATCACTGGAGAGCAGCCACCCAGAGCGAGAGAGAGAGAGAGAGAGATTGAAGAGAGACCCATAACCCTCCAACCTCCCGACGCACCAGCACTCAGCCAGAGGTGCCATGGGCGACTTCTCCGCCAGCAGCATCCACCGTTCCCGCCTCCACGACTGCCACGGCGACGCAATCATCAGCCATCGCGTCGACTCGCCGCAGTCCGTCTTGGACCCCTTGCTCTCTTCCATGGCCGGCCTCAGCTTCACGCGTCATCCCCTCCAAGATCCAAGCGGCCGCAAGATCACCAAGAAAGGAAAGCGTACCGTGGAGGACTCAATTCCCCGTGGCTCCCGGCGCAGTGCGATTGCCTCATCCGATTTTACTCCGCCAGCCCCGATCGTGGTGAAGAGGCGGCGATTCACGACCCTCATCGATGACGATGACTGCGGAATGGATGACGGAGGTGCAACGCCTGGGGTGGCAAGAAAGCTTTGGGACCTCCTTGATAAGGTGGCTTCGGAGAGCGCCGATCCTAAGGAAGAGAGGCAGGGGGACTCCATTGAACCATGAACTGAAAACGAAGACGAAGTACTTCCTGCGAAAATAATATGGGTTTCCTCGCGATTATCCATGCTAAGGAGTGGTTGATTCTGTATACGGTCGGTGAATTCTTTTGTCTCTACGAAATTGAAGAGCATCGCATTAGGTTGTCTGCAAATTCTTTCCCTTCCTCTTCATTTTATCTCATCAAATGTTGCGAAGACACTCTTTGGTTGTCTGTTTCTCGGCGCGCCCAAATTAAGAAATTTTTTGGATGTTGGGGTAAAAGGTTTTGTTAATGTGGATTTACTGTGAAATTTTGATGTTGATTCAATTCGCTGATTTTTCTTATTGTTTTTAAAATCAAATGCATCAAAAGTCCATGTTTTGTTTCTTAACATCTTGCAGGGTACAAGCTGGGAGCAAGAAGAAGAAGAAGAAGAAGAAAGCATGTTTGTTTGATGATGAATTAGGTATACATGCCTTAAGAGGAAGAAGAAGAAGAAGAAGAAGAAGAAGAAGAAGAAGAAGAAGAAAGCATGTTCGTTGATTCTATTTTTTTGGATGTTTGGGCAAAAAGTCCTTTGGACGCACTGAGAAATTCAGGTTGATTCTGCTGATTTGAAATTTTATTGAGCAATAGATTTGAAGACTTGCTGATTTTGCTTATTCTTTTTTTAAGTATAAAGTAGTTGCTTGTTGATGATAGAACTTGAACTGCTTGTTGAAATACTTAAAACCAGCCCTCATGTGCCTCTGGGATAAGAATTTTTTTGTTTATGTCACGTCAATCATTAGTAAATGTGTGTAAATTAAACTTCTTATTGTATTTTACCTTGCTATGGGATACAAAGACTTAAATATGGAACAGGCATTATTGTAGAGACAAAGACTTAAAAGATAGTAGTATAGATTGTAGAAGAGTTGTGTACAGAATTATAAAGACTAAGATGTTTTATGGCAAAAAATAAAAAATACAGCTGGTGTTTATAATCCTCAAGTTGATTTACTGGAAAAAACACTAGAAGGCAATTTAGTGAAGGCATTGGGACATGGAGGAGTGAAAAAATTTATGGGTGCAGATTTAAATAAACATATTAGATAGGATAATACAGAATACAAGAGGATACATTGAGGATTGAAATAAAAATTTATGGCATTCAGGTCCTAATTTCTATTGTCATTTGGTTTCTTGAAGTGAGGTGGAATTGCACTTCAGGTGGATTGTTGATTCTACCATTTTAATGAAATAATAATAATTCCACTCACTCATGGGGATCATGATCCCCTTTATGCTGTTGTTTACAAAGGCCAAAATAATCTCCAACCCTACTTCCCTTTACTCTCTCTCTAGCCAGATACAATTGAAAGCCTGCTATGGCCCCCCGGTGGCAGATCTGAATCGTTGTAAGCATTTCATTATTATCTCACAGCATCATAACATCAATTAATCTATAATTATAATCAAAAATCAAATATAAATGTTTGTGATAAAAATAGTTTCATTAAAACCATTACAAAATAAATAGATATGTTTCAAACATTTTTACTGCCATATATCAAACTTGTCCTTCTTCATACTTGGAAATCATCTTGAAATCAACTCATTAAAATACTATTTGAATACATCTATCATAACATTCAACCAAACAATCATATCTTTACTCGGTTATTAATTTAAAATTTTAATTGCTTTTTACACTTGATATAATAACAAATCATTGACAATTTTTCACAAGCAAATGCATAAACAACAACAAACCGAGCCTTAAGTCCCAATAGGTGGGTCCAGCTACATAATCCTTTTTTCCCAATTTAAATGATCATGGACAATTTCCACCAATAAATTCAAGACTACTAAATCCTTACTGTCTCATTTCAAGTTATTTTAGGTATACATCTACCTCTTCTACTGCCTCTCATAGTAACAATCTCACTCCTCCTTACTAGCGCACTATGTTGCCTACTTTACAGATGTCCAAATCATCTGAGTCATCCTTCCTTTATCTTATCTTCCAAAGGCTCTACGCGTAACCTACCACAAATATGTTTATTTATTAATTTGTCTTTTGACACTATACCACTCGTCCACCTTTGCATTCTTATATAAAAATTTTTTACTTTTTGGATATGTTATTTCTTACTCACCCAACTATAGAATTTCTTTTAATTTTAAGGGTATTCCACAATCACTCTATACGTTTGAAGCACTTTTCCATTTTACCCTACTTACTTTAACCCTATGTATTACATCATTTTTAATTTCCCCTTCAGCTTGCATAATAGATCCAAGGTACCAATATCTACTAGTGTTATTAATTTCTTGAACATTAAGTTTAACCTTTTCTACAATATTCCTCCTACTATGATTGAAATTACATTTCATACATTCTGTCTCATTTCTATTTATCCTAAAACCTCTAAACTCTAAAGCCTCTCTCCATAATTCTAACTTAGATTCTACTTCACCTGTAGTTTTATCAATAAAGAAAATATCATCTGCAAACATTCTCCATAAAACATCATTTTGGATACTCCTAAAAAGTTTATCCATCACTAGAGCAAAGAGACAAGGACTCAGAAAATCCTTGATGTACACCTATTGTGATTGAAAATTTCGTAATCTCTCCAGTTATAGTTTGAACACTAGTCATTACTCCTCCATACATATCTTTAATGACTTAATTACCTACTACTTCTAAAACCCATTGTAGAACTTCTCTAAATGCCTTCCAAGTCAATAAAAGCCATATACAAGTCCCTCTTCTTTCCATTAAACTTCTGCATTAATTTTCTTAAAAGATTATACCCAGCCTACGTCCTCGCCTTTGGCAAACCACCAAAGGATTTTTACGAGGTTCGGCTTATACCCAGCCTACATCCTTGCCTTTGGCAAACCACCAAAGGATTCACTAAATAAGTTCCTTTGCTGGGCAGAACAATATTGTTACACACTCCTTCAGTAGTCTGGATAGCATCGATAGCATATCTTTTATTATGTTTGATTTTGCGGATGAAATAGAAGCATGAAGGAATAGAATGAAAATTTAAATGGAGATTATATGATGAAATCAAGTTATAAATTTAATTCTATTTTCTTTTATTTTATTCTATTTCTACCTACCATAGGTGCTAAGGAAAAGAAACTGAAATATTCAAAGAGGTACATATTTCTCTGCTGGCTCACTAGGTGCTACGCAGTAATGAATTGAGAACTATTTATGAAGCTAATAGCTTTGAGCAGGAAGCAAGGGGATGAAAAAGGAAACCCTAGGCTTGGCTTGGTTTGGTTTCAATGTCATTTTGTCATCATTTGCAGTCTATAGCTGTTGCAAAATAAAAGAGCTGTAAAGCGGTGGTGCCTGCTTCTCTTTGGACTAGGGGTGAGCAAACGGTCGGTTCGGTCAAATTCGGTTAATTAACCGAAATTTTCGGTTAATGATTTTTATTAACCGAACCGACCGAATAAGAGATGTTAACCGAACCTCACCCGACCGAATTACCTTTTCGGGTAATTCGGTTAACCGAATTTAACTGAATTTATTTTAAATTAATTATTAAAAATAGATTATAATTATAACTTTAGTCTTATTTTTACGCAATCTCAAACTTTAGTCTTATTTTTACGTAATAAAAATAATCTTAAAACTCAATTCATAATTTTAATTTCTCTTAGAATAATCTTTCCCCCATCCCGCGTATATATATATATTATTAGTTTATATTTAAATTTTAATTTATTATTATTTCGGGTAATTCGGTTAACCGAATTAAAATTTCTTTTAACCGAACGATAACCGATTAACCGAAATTTGGTACATCCATAACCGAACCGAACCGACCTATTTTTTAACCGAACCGAACCGACCGAAATTGATCGGTTAATTCGGTTAATTCGGGTTTCCCCGAATTATGCTCACCCCTACTTTGGACAGTGTGGGATATTATACGATAATAAAATGACATATAATTTTAGTTTGCAACACACGGTAGCATACAAAAAATATAAGTTATCAACACCAATTTACATGCTTAATATTACTTGTGAAGATTTCATCCCTTGCGTTGCATCTTCCTATAGATCATTAATGCATAAAATAAAAACATTGGCGTAGATAATGATCAAATATTTATGATCTTTGTTTAATTATTCACCCACACGACCAAATTAAATTGGAGTTCATATATGCACACATTGATTGTGTTGAAGTTAATAAATTCTAGATGAAGTAGCTAGGTTTATAATAAACAATATGAGCGAGTGACCATAATATATAGATGAGTCCTCAAAGATTGTTCAAGTAATAAACTAAATGCTCTTCTGATTAAATTAGTATTAAGATTCGAGTCTTGAGGGTTTTGATTTTCTATTTGAATACTTTAAGCGGAGAAAGGTAGAGGAAGGAAACCTATTATTCTAATCAATTAATCAAGTGTCCGAAGTATCATGAATACCATTATTTCAAAAACAAAAAAATTTATCTTAAAAAATATGCTTTGGAGATCTTAGGGTTTGCTTTCAAATAACTTTTGCAATAATAATAAAATATAAAATCTTTGAATCAGAATATAGCTTTGAATATCACAAAGATTTAAGATCTTGCATTCAAATACCTTGATGAAACTAATTTTAAAATTTTAATTGAAGTTACTGTTGATATAATTTTTGATAAGTGAACTGTCTATATAGGTTTCCGCTTCATTGAAATGCAAACACCTTTATAGCTGGAGGGAGTTAATTTTTTCATCCTTGTCTCCAGTAGCAATAGCAAATCTTTGAGAATGATCAAATAAAACACATTTCAATCTCAACTTTCATCTTGACGGATAGATTTGTTCTACTTGCCCACTGCCTTATATATTTAATTTTCAATCTCCTCCATATATCCGATCAATTTGTTTCATTATGCGTTGTTAATTTGCTTTCAGACAAATTCCTTCACTTTACAACGATTCTCAAAGTGGTTGACACCCTTTTGGACTCAAGAGGACGTATCAACAACTATAACAAACCCAGCTAAATTCCAACAGATTATTCCTTTTCTGTTTTGTAACTTTCTGTTTTGTAACCATTTTTTATTCTCGTTTTGTTTCCCTCTGTAAGTGTATCTAAAGAGCTTCGCATATGAATAAAATCACTATTGCACAGCCACTGTTCATTGGCTTCTTTCATCACCCACACGACCAAATTAAATTGGAGTTCATATATGCACACATTGATTGTGTTGAAGTTAATAAATTTTAGATGAGGTAGCTAGGTTTATAATAAACAATATGAGCAAGTGACCATAATATATAGATGAGTCCTCAAAGATTGTTCAAGTAATAAACTAAATGCTCTTCTCATTAAATTAATATTAAGATTCGAGTATTCAGGGTTTCGATTTTCTATTTGAATACTTTAAGTGGAGAAAGGTAGAGGAAGGAAACCTATTATTCCAATCAATTAATCAAGTGCCCGAAGTATCATGAATACCATTATTTCAAAACAAAAAAAAATTATCTTAAAAGATATGCTTTGGAGATCTTAGGGTTTGCTTTCAAATAACTTTTGCAAGAATAATAAAATATAAAATCTTGGAATCAGAATATAGCTTTGAATATCACAAAGATTTAAGATCTTGCTTTCAAATACCTTGACAAAACTAATCCTAAAATATTAATTGAAGTTAGTGCTGATATAATTTTTGATAAGTGAACTGTCTATAGAGGTTTCCGCTTCATTGAAATGCAGACACCTTTATAGCTGGAGGGAGTTAATTTTCTTCATCCTTATCTCCAGTAGCAACGACAAATCTTTGAGAATGATCAAATAAAGCACATTTCAATCTCAACTTTCATCTTGATGGGTAGATTTGTTCTACTTACCCACCGCCTTATATATTTAATTTTCAATCTCCTCCATATATTCGATCAATTAGTTTCATTATGCGTTGTTAATGTTGTAACCTGTTCTTTTTATTCTTTAAAATAATGAACACTTGATATATCTCTTGTAAGGCTACATAAATAAAAAGTTTATTAGAAAAACTAGATGTGCCTTCAAACTTGTTTATTTCATTTACTGCACGAGTTGACAAACCAGCGAAAGGCATCCCATCCTTTTGTGCTAGCTATGGTGAGAATTCGAAAACGGAAACAAATGCAAGGATTACAGTATATCCTCCCATTAAATCCTACAATCATTTTGAGTCCAACTTAAGCTAGGCATTTGTATGCTACTTAGTGTATGTTTTGCATGCATGCGTGTGTTCATACAAAGTGCGGAAGAGGGAAGTGGGAAACGGAACTTACTGTATGTATTCAATGTTGATTTTTGCATTGGGGTTTTCGCAGATGGCCCCGAATGCATCGTTCGACATGACAAGCGTGGACGGGCATGGATTTTCACAAAAAATTGACCACTTTAACATCTATAGCACCATCTTTGCATGGTTTCTTGCTACCACTTAAGCAGTGCAGGCGGCATCTCTGATCACATGTTGCGCCATTGTCCCACAGGCCTTCACTAACCTTCACAAAGAGGTTACCCGGCCGAATTGATCCTGCTTGTTACCATTGCATAGGGTTGCTTCATTCAGGCAGTAAAGAGTTAGAAAGGCAGGCCAATTTAGTATTTAAGCATTTCACTTTATTTATGTTTACCATGTTAATTAACAGTAGGATGCAAATTAAAGAGAAGTAGGCACCACCCAATTCATACGTTACACACCCAATTCTATTTTTAATTTTAATAAATTTTAATTTTAATTTCAATTTTGATTTCCATCTAAACACGACCTAATAAATTTGAACTTCAAGACCAGAGATATTTTTAAAATTTCAAGTCGGTCCAACTTCTCAACTCCGTCTTTTAACATTTTAAACTCGTAAAAGCAGCTACTCAGAATTCAGAACCCCCTGCCTCAACGGTTATCACTGGAGAGCAGCCACCCAGAGCGAGAGAGAGAGAGAGAGAGAGAGAGATTGAAGAGAGACCCATAACCCTCCAACCTCCCGAAGCACCAGCACTCAGCCAGAGGTGCCATGGGCGACTTCTCCGCCAGCAGCATCCACCGTTCCCGCCTCCACGACTGCCACGGCGACGCACTCATCCGCCATCGCGTCGACTCGCCGCAGTCCGTCTTGGACCCCTTGCTCTCTTCCATGGCCGGCCTCAGCTTCACGCGTCATCCCCTCCAAGATCCGCGCGGCCGCAAGATCACCAAGAAAGGAACGCGTACCGTGGAGGACTCAATTCCCCGTGGCTCCCGGCGCAGTGCGATTGCCTCATCCGATTTTACTCCGCCGGCCCCGATCGTGGTGAAGAGGCGGCGATTCACGACCCTCATCGATGACGATGACTGCGGAATGGACGACGGAGATGCAACGCCTGGGGTCGCAAGAAAGCTTGGGGACCTCCTGGATAAGGTGGCTTTGGAGAGCGCCGGTCCTAAGGAAGAGAGGCAGGGGATGAACTGAAAACGTAGACGAAGTACTTCCTGCGAAAATAATTAGGGTTTCCTCGCGATTATCCACGCTAAGGAGTGGTTGATTCTGTATACGGTTGGTGAATTCTTTTGTCTCGACGAAATTGAGGAGCATCGCATTAGGTTGTCTGAAAATTCTTTCCCTTCCTCTTCATTTTATCTCATAAAATGTTGTAAAGACACTCTATGGTTGTCTGTTTCTCGGCGCGCCCAAATTAAGAAGTTTTTTGGATGCTGGGGTAAAAGGATTTGTTAATGTGGTTTTACTGTGAAATTTTGATGTTGATTCAATTCGCTGATTTTTCTTATTGTTCTTAAAATCAAATGCATCAAAAATCCATGTTTTGTTTCTTAACATCTTGCAGGTTACAAGCTGGGAAGAAGAAGAAGAAGAATAAAGCATGTTTGTTTGATGAAATTGAACGGCAATATTAGTAGGCTACAAGCTGGGAGGAGGAGGAGGAGGAGGAAGAAGAAGAAGAAGAAGAAGAAGAAGAAAGCATGTTTGTTTGATGATGAATTAGGTATAAATGAAATTGAACAGACAATATTAGTGGTTTCTGATATGATGAATTAGGTATAAATGAAATTGAACAGACAATATTAGTGGATATTTCATGTAGAACGTTTTGTTTCTTAACACCTTGCAGGTTACAAGTTGGGAGGAGGAAGAAGAAGAAGAAAAAAAAAAGAAGAAGAAAGCATGTTTGTTTGATGAAATTGAACAGACAATATTAGTGGTTTTATTTAATTGATACGAGGAGGCAGTCACCAAGTTAATCTATGACACACTTGGCATATGATTGGAGACTTCTGCTCCAAGAATTTAGTAAAGCGCAAATAAATTAAACTCTTACTTTATGTTTACCTGTTCTAGGATAAGGTTGTCAAGACTTTCTATTTTTAACAAATGCAGATAGAACTTTTATTTCTTGAGTGCGAAGCCCTGTTGCTGCCACCAGTTTGCAAGGTGATAAAGCCGAAGAATTTACAATTTTTTGGAATGCAAATTTCTTCTGCCAATTTCTTCTGCAGGCAAATTTCGCAATGTATGAAGATAAAATTAACATTTTTTCTGCCATTAGGGCTGAATTTTGGAGCATTAGTTTCCACTATAAAATATAAATTTTCATGACTCTCTGTAGAATTTTGTACCTCATTTTGAATGAACTACAATCCACACAAATTCAAATTCAAATTTCAAAGTTTAAAGTTTGAATCCCAGATATAAGATATCCTAAAACTGAAAACCCAAGGTGACTTATATTGAATCCCAAGAAATAAAGATGGAACCTACGAGTAAAAGCAATAGAATTGAAAGAACAATCACAATATTCAGATTTGTGATTGCCTAGAGAAAAATAAGAACCAATAATAGCAACAAAAAAATTCAAAAATTATTCTTTTCATGTAGAACCACAGTAAATATAACGTAGCAAAAACATAGAATAAGTTGAAATATATTTATTGGCCTGAAACATTAAAACAGTAACTTATGCAATTGACAAAACGCCATTGGTAAATTTGAACAGAACTCCAAATACTATTTTGTACTTCATTTTGAGTAAGTCCACGCATCCAAATTCCAAACCCTGAACTCCCAAATGCAAAACATTAAAGACAGGATCTTTCAGTCTTTAACAAGAGAATTTGAACAAAGATCACAAAGTTTAGATTTGGGTTGACTTAAAAAATAAATTCAAATACGCAATTGATAATTAGCCGGTGCATTTTATAAAATAATAATACGGACCAATATGCAATTTATAAAACACCATCAAGAATATCGCAATGGAAGCTATTTAAACAGAAAGCAATCTTAAATAATAAATCAGAAATTGTAGGAAATATTAGAAATTAGAACCACATCTATATAATCACATAATTAACTTAGATCGAGTGAGAATTGTCAAATTCCAAGGAGGCCAAGATAACCTTATTGATAATTAGCCATTACATTAGAATAGATAAAAATTCATAGCAATAAATAACAGTTCAAGAATATCGCAATGGAAGCTACCAAAAACTGAACTGAGAAAAACAACTAACATTGCATTGACCTCCTACAGATCACACATCCTGCAGAATTGAAAAAATAAAAAAAGGGTAGTCAGATCAAAAGAAGTGATGTTAATAATTGAAGATCCAAATCCAACTAAGCATCACATATTTGGTTGTAAGTATACAGTTACAAATAATTCCAGCCTAAGTATGGTAATTGACCCAAATCCACTCCAAGTAGAGAATTTTCAATTGTTTTTAAATTTATTAATACCTTCTAATAGACTAATCAATGCTTAAAATGGATGTAGAGTTCAAGGGAAGACCCTTTTCCAAGACCTCACTGCAGCCATGCTGTGTGTATCCTTCTTTTTTCCCCTAAGAGCATACCTCTACAAAATTCACCCCTAGTGTTTATCACCTCTCATATATCATGTTAGCAACTTGATGAGACTGATATCAAGTTAGCAACTTGGGATCATACGAATCGGATATAAACATGGAGTTTGTTAATCTATCCACAAGATACTAACTGGATAGGAGAAAATTCAGAGAAATGGAAAGGACGGGATATCAACTTTGATATCCTAAAAAGAGTAAAAACATAAATATGGAGCAGACATTATTGTAGAGACAAAGACTTAAAAGATAGTACCATAGAGTTGTGTACAGAATTATAAAGACTAAGATGTTTTATGGCAAAAGAAAAAAAAATACAGCAGGTGTTTATGATCCTCGAGTTGATTTACTGGAAAATACAATTGAAAGCCTGCTATGGCCCAGTGGCAGATTTGAATTGTTGTATGCATTCATTATTTTCTCACAGCATCATAGCATCAATTGATCCATAATTATAATCAAAAATCAAATATAAATGTTTGTGATAAAAATAGTTTCATTAAAACCGTTACAAAATAAATAGATATGTTTCAAACATTTTTACTGCAAGAATTTGAAAATAATTAGACATATATCAAACTTGCCCTTGGAAATCATCTTGAAATCAACTCATTAAAATACTATTGAATACATCTATCATAATATTCAACCAAGCAATCATATCTTTACTCGGTTATTAATTTAAAATTTTAATTCCTTTTTACACTTGATATAACAACAAATCATTGACAATTTTTCACAAGCAAATGCATAAACAACAACAAACCAAGCCTTAAGTCCCAATAGGTGGGTCCAACTACATAATCCTTTTTTCCCAATTTAAATGATCATGGGCAATTTCCACCAACAAATTCAAAACTACTAAATCCTTACTATCTCATTTCAAGTTATTTTAAGTATACACCTACCCCTTCTACTGCCTCTTATAGTAACAAGCTCACTCCTTACCAACGCACTATGTGGCCTACTTTACAGATGCCCAAATCATTTGAGTCATCCCTCATTTATCTTTTCTTCCAAAGGCACTACGCGTAACTTACCGCAAATATGTTTATTTATTAATTTATCTTTTGACACTATACCACTCGTCCACCTTTGCATTCTCATTAGAGAAATTTTTACTTTTTGGATATGTTATTTCTTACTCACCCAACTATAGAACTTCTTTTAATTTTAAGGGTATTCTACAATCACTCTATACGTTTGAAGCACTTTTCTATTTTACCCTACTTACTTTAACTCTATGTATTACATCATCTTCAATTTCTCCTTCAGCTTGCATAATAGATCTAAGGTATCAATATCTACTAGTGTCATTAATTTCTTGAACATTAAGTTTAACCTTGTCTATAATATTCCTCCTACTATGACTGAAATTACATTTCATACATTCTGTCTCATTTCTATTTATCCTAAAACCTCTAGACTCTAAAGCTTCTCTCCATAATTCTAACTTAGATTCTACTTCTGTAACGACCCGAATTAAAAAGGGAATTTAAATGATAAAAAAAAGGGGAATAGAAACAAATATAAAGAAGGAAGCTGCCAAGCTTTGTCGACAAACACAAGGTTTCGTCGACGAAGGCTTTAAGGATTTCGTCAACGAACACAGGCCCTCGTCGACGAGAAAATACCGAGAGGGGGGTTTTGAGCTGACTGAATTTCATATACAAAGACTGGATTTCGTCGACGAAATTTGTGAAGAACTCTTCGACGAAGGTTGGGCTCGTCGATGAATTCTGTTGTCTATAAATACTAAAAATCTGATTTTTATTTCATTTGAAGCTTCCTCTCCACTCCCTCTCTCTCTCTCTCTCTCTCCTCTTCGGCCCTCTCACTCTCTCTCTTCGATTTTGGGCTAGCTAGTTTTATGTCAGATCGAAGATTTGAGGCTACCACAATGCTACTGGTGGAATTCTCTACAAGTTTGTTAGAGCGGATCGTTGGGAAAACGAAGTTGGAAATCATCCCTGGGTTGAGGTAAGGCTTTTTAAGTCAAATTAGACTTTATGGTAGTTATAGAAATTGATGTATGCATGAAAATACTGATGATTAATACTGGGAGTTTTGAGTTTCAGGGTATTGATCAGGAAATCATACGGGCGTTAGCCTAGGATTTTTAGGGGCTTTCTCAGTAGCCAGGTAAGGGAATAAAGTAAAGCAGTTATTTTCCATGTAAGTTATTATTAATTATGAGCACATTTATTTTCAAAAAAATCTATGCTATATTTATTTATCACTTATGAAATGTATGTTTGGAAAATACTGCTATTATGATTAAAATGTATATGTATGTATGAGATGCCAGAAATGATAATTTTAGAATATGAAGCATGACTTTAAACGGCATATGTGTGGCGTGAACATTATTTTATGTGAAGTGAATCATGATATGAATGATTTTACGAGCAAAGCATATTTTCAGGTATTTTGAAAAGACAAGTTATGCTATACTGAGTTTGACGAATATATGATAAATCAATTATTTTCAAAATGTAAATACCTGAAACGTATCTGGCACGAGGCCATGTATTTATGTTATCGGAACGAGGCCGTATTTACGATTTTGGCATGAGGCCATGTATTTATATTATCGGCACGAGGCTGTATTTACAATTTTGGCGCGAGGCCACGTATTTACAATTTCGGCACGAGGCCGTGATGATGTTATGTATGTTCATGTATTATATGTTATTATAACCAGGATGTTAGTTTAGTTTAGTTCAAGGCTCGGTATCGTAGCTATATGTGTATATCAGATATCTACGTCAGATTAGTGCTAACCATCCCATGAGGTGATGGAAAAGGGATAGTCGATGTGGCTTTCAGTAGAGTGTGGACATCCACCTGGTAGTTCGGACTAGGGTGTGGCGGGCCCATCGTACTTACAGACATATTTGATTCGACAGTGGTCGGCCAGCCATTGTCGGGTCTTGCCTTCGGGCTGCACAACCCGTCATGGTGGTAATACATGACATTAGCTAGCTATTCATCCTGAGTATGTTTTCAATATTTTTAGTATTACAGTTATAACAGATGCTTATGTATGTTATGATTTATTAACAAATATGAAAGTAAATCATTATCCAGTATGATATTATGATTATTTCCAGAGTTATGAAATGTACTGTATATGTATAAGCACTTTAAATGTTCATGTTGCCACACAGCTGTATTTAGTCTATTTTCCCTTACTGATAAGTGTCTCACCCCCACCATTAAATGATTTCAGGAAACCCAGAGAAACCAGCGGGTCAGGGCCGCCGTTAAGTGATTGGTGCTTCCCTAATAGAAGGGTAAGCAATGTACTAGGATCAGTAGATTTTTGTTATAAGGTCCTAGTGTCATTTTGATATTTTGAGGGTTGTATATATGTACAGTATTGGGAGATGTAGTAAACTCTGGTATTATGTTTCTAGTATTATGCTTTATGGATGAATGTTTGGATTTTATGTTTACTGCTGCATATATTTTCGCTGTGTATGGCAGGTGTCCCCGTTACCCATGGGTTCGGGTTGACCATTTTATCTATTATGTGACATTTTATATTTAGAAATTGAGGGACGCTACAACTTCACCTGTAGTTTCATCAATAAAGAAAATATCATCTGCAAACATTCCCCATAGAACATCATTTTGGATACTCCTAAAAAGTTTATCCATCACTATAGTAAAAAGAAAAGGTTCAAAAAAAATCCTTAATGTACACCTATTTGTGAGTGAAAATTTTGTAACCTCTCCAGTTGTAGTTTGAACACTAGTCATTACTCCACCATACATATCTTTAATGAATTAATTACCTACTACTTCTAAAACCCATCATAGAACTTCCCTAAATACCTTCCAAGTCAATAAAAACCATATACAAGTCCCTCTTCTTTCCATTAAACTTCTGCATTAATTTTCTTAAAAGACATATAGCTTTTGTAATAGATCTTCCAATCATAAAACCAAATTAATTTTTTTAAACCTTTGTTTCTAACTTTAATCTTTGTTCAACTACTCTTTCCCACAATCCATTGTATGACGCATAAGTTCAAATTTTATGATAGTTATTATGATTTTAAATATCTTCTTTATTCTTGAATATAGGTATCAAAGTACTTTTCCTCCATTCGTATAACATTTTCTCAATTTTTATAATTGTATTAAATAAATTAATTAACCATATAATTTTGTTATTACCTAGGCATTTCCAAACTTCAATTGGGATATTATCTGGTCCTATAGATTTTTCATTTTTCACCTTTTTTAATGCAAACTTAACTTCATTAATCTAGTTTATTTGGTCCTATTTGTTAATTCTAAACTTAAACATTCTTTCTCTAACTTTAGCATGTTTAAATATGTATCTTTCTACTTTTATCTAGAATATAGATTATACAAGCAATCTTTTCTCACCTCTTTATACATACAAGCAAATATGTACTATATATACAAAATTACAAAAAGGGTAAATCATTTTGTTAATAAAATTGAAAACTAAGGTGTAGTCCCAAGAGGGGGGTGAATTGGGTTATTAAATTTTTCTTTTAAATCTTTTATGAATTCTTAACTTCTTTTAATTCTTTTAATGAATTCTTAACTTCTTGTTGATTTATCCAATACACAACAAATACTTAAGTCTTTATTCAATTCTCAAAAACAATATTCAATCCACAACCATTCACCAACAAAGTAACCAATTGATCAACCAAACTTTAAACCATTCAACTACAATATATTCAATCAATCAAATATTCAATCAAGAAAGCTTTATAGCAATTCTCAGCTTTTATTAATAGTCCTTTGTATATAAATTTTATTTAAGCCCTATAGTAATGAAATTTGTTTCTTTAATGCAAACCACAACTCAAATTCCCAAGAACTTAGAATTTAAATAAATTGTGAATTAATTTGTCTTTAGGTGTTGACCAATCAACGTACTCCCTTTGAGGTTTCCGCGAAGTATTGATCAACCAACGTACTTCCTTTCGGTTTCCGCAAGTCCCAAAAACAAACTAAACTTTAGATTATTTAAAATCAAATCCACGTAGTTCTTGTGATTAAGAAATTAAAGCATCCACGCAGTTTATATGTTTGCTGGAATTTAAAGAAAGTAAGGGAAATAGAGTGACACCGGGTTTTTTATGAGGCTCGACTTATGCCTACGTCTTCGCCTTAGGCAAACCACCTAAGGATTCCACTATACCAGTTCCTTTCCTGGTGAAACCAAACCATTACACACTTCTTCAATAGGTTAGAGCACCGCCTCTTTAAGTGATATCCCACACTCGGTCACTCCTTCAATAGGCTAGAGTTGTACCTCTCCAAGTGATACCCCACACTTGGCCAACGATCCAACAATCTGGAATCGTCAAAGAAACAAAAAACAAGAGTTACGTACAATAATGCTTTCACACAAAGCAGATTAGTACAATTTCAATCACTATGCACTTCATATTGAAATATCAATATGAAATAGAATTGAAGCTCAAGTATAGAATTCAAGCTCAAGTATAGAATTCACCAATTCCTTCTCTAGATGAGGATCAGCAGTAAAGACCAAAGTAGGTTGGATTCAGCACTTCAAATTATCTCAGCAAATCTGTTTTGCAATGAGTGAGCAAAAGAAGATTGAAATTAGAGAGCTTGAATGCTGATATTATGCTTAGGTGATTTGATTCTTTCGGTTAAAGGAGTATTTATAGACTTTTTAGAATGAGTTTCCTTATTTCCCAAGTTGCTCGGAGTGTCCACCCAGTTTTTATAATGTTCACATTTGAAAAACTAATTTTTAGAATTTTCTCGTTGAAGTTAAAAATTTAAATTAGGCGACTGGGTTAGCATTTTATATAAGGTTAGTCGGCTGGATAGGCGGCTGAGACCTTTCTATTTGCCAGAAATTAATTCCATTAAATTGTCAATTGGCTGACTAAACACAGTTCAAAAGTGTTAGTCAGCTGGGCAGTTATTCAACGATTATTTTTGTCAGTCGGCTGAGAAATTTCAGAGCAATCTGGTCAGTCGGCTGACCAGTCAATTTTTTCAAAACTTCTATTTTTTAAGCTTTTAAACCTTTTATTATTTGAAAAACTTAAATGTAACTTTTCAAAAACATTTTTCAGGGTTTTAAAAAAAATGGTCTCTAATTCTTTGTTGCATTCTAATGAGCTTCAACATATTTCAAGAGATATTTAAAATATGAAACACTTATATAAAGACTTCTTAGGACTTTTGACATTCTAAGTGCTTGAGTTTTCATGCTTGTTTTTCTTTAAGCTCTCTTACTTTGCTTCAAACTTTGATATACTTTAAGCTCTTTAATATTCATGCTCTCATAATCTTCAAGCTTTAGTAGATCCTCTTCGAATCCATGCCTTAAACTTCATTTCATCATCTTTCTTTGGTGTATAAGCTTTCATGAATCCTTTTGAACACTTGACTTTAATTTCTCATAGTGAGTCCTGAAATGCCATCACTTAACCAAATATGTTAAGTTTCACTTGTTTATTAGCATCAAAACAGGATGTTATGCCTTATAAGGCCAACAATCTCCCCTTTTTTGATAATGACAAACAAAGAGTAAAAATTTGAGTGAGCATCATTTCAACAAACTTAACAATATTAAGATCAATTTTAAAAACTCTTTTACTATCATGCTCATTACATCATTCAAGTTCAAGATCATCATTTCAACAAACTTAACAATATCAAGATCAATTTCAAAACTCTTTTACTATTATGTTCATTACATCATTTAAGTCGAGTACTCCTCTTCCTTTTGATGCATATATATCATGTTCAATTTTTTAATACCATGCTCAATTTTTACTCAAAACTTCTCCCCTTTTTGACATCAATCAAAAAGAGTAGGATATTAAAAATGATTAAGTTCAAATAAAATCATATTTTGAGCATATGAATATTAAACATGCATATCAAGCATATGTACACACTCAATTCATTATTTTTCAATATGTCATATGTAGTGTGTTTCAATAATCAAATAGTCATGTATATTTCATTATTTTTCAATATGTCATATGTAGTGTGTTTCAATAATTATTTTTCTTTTTATTTGTTTCAATAAGCTCTTAAACTCTTCTTTGAAATTTGTCATGATTTGAACAAGGCCTTTTATCTAGGTACCCATACTTTCGTGGGTCCCAATGGTTTAATAAGGGATGTTTCTTTTACTTTCCAAATTTTTTTAGTTTTTACACCCTTTCTCTTTAATGGACATTCGAACTTAACATGCCCCTTTTTCTTACATAGAAAACATGTTGTGTGTGTGTAGGCATTTGAGGAGGTGCTAGCATAATTTTTTGAGGCTTTTGTAAAGTATCCCATGTAAAGATTCCTTTTTTTTTTTTTTTTTGTATTTTCAATTCCATTGAATTCTATGCATTCTTTATTTAAGGACATTCTTTGTACCCCATTCATTTTGTAAAGATTTTCTTTTCCTTTTGTGAAGTTGTGGATGATTTTGGCTTGATCCTCAATTTCTTTTTTGAGATCATAGAATTTTGAATTTTGTATATTTTTACCTTTTTCTTGATTTTTGAGGCATTTTTCTGATTTTATTCTCTAATTCAAAAATATATTGATCTTTCTCATTTTCCATTGAGGATTAGGATCTTAAGTCTTTTAATTCTTTCATCAACTTTTCATTCTTACTTTCTAATCTCTTGATTTTAAGATTTTTTCTTTTTCAAGAAGATTTTTAGATTATAACTCTTTTATCGCAACTTCATTCTTATTTTCTATTTTCTTGATTTTTAAATCTTTTTCTCTTTCAACAAGTTTAAGGGATTCCAACTCCCTTATTGTACCTTTATTCTTATTTTTCAATGAGGTATATTGTTTAGTTCCTTCTAAGAATTCTTGCTAGCTTCTTGCATATGTAGGCTAATTCATTTTCATCCATCTTTTCTTCATCTTCATCACTAAATTTTTCTTTTGATGTTTTAAAAACAACAGATTCTTAGGCTTTAGATTTTCCACTTCTTTCATTCATTGTTGTTGGCTCTACGAGTCTAATCCTGTTTTGATAATGATAAATCACTTGGTATTTGATCTGTGCATTGAAATTGTGAACAGGAACAATATTTAGCATGCACAAAAGGATAATAAGTCATGGAAGCCATGATGATTAAAGAATATACATCTTGGCACAATCCACGGAACTAAAAAAGTTGAAGAATGAAGATGCAAGCAGCAAGTTCAAGATCGTCATGAGAATGAGTATTTAGAACTAATGTATTTGTCGCGACGTCCCGGGAGCGCGTGTGCCTCGGGCGGCGAAATTAAAAATCAATTTTAATGTTATCATGGAAAAACATGGAATGTCGGAGTCGCCACTAACCTTTAGTGTGGTTGGAACACGTGATGACTACCCCCTTAGGGGTAAAATAGGTCTACATTACCAGAGTTAGGCTCGGGAGTTCGGTTACACGAGGGGAAGGTACGACCACCCCCTACGCGCCCGTTCTTACGAACGGTACCTAATTAATTTGAAATTTTCCATAAGTTAATCTAATAAGTCTTTAAATTACTTCTTTTTATGAATTTATAAATACATATGAAAAATAAATAAATAAATAAATATATACATATATTCCCTCAGAGCTTAAGGTACGTGAAGCCCGAAGGCTCATACTCCCGCATTAAAATCATAGGGATAGAAAATCGAAAATAATTAATAACGAAAATATCAAAATGACAATACATTAATACAAAAAAATAATAATAATAATACGATTAAACATACATATAGTTTAAAATAGAATAATAATAATAATAATAATAATAATAATAATAATAATAATAATAATGACGAATACAGAAAAATAATATTAAAAACACCAATGATAATATACAAAGATAATAAAAATAATAGTAACAATAAACACAATAATAATAATAATAATAATAATAATAATTATTATTATTATTATTATAATAAATGATAAATAATAATAATAGTAATAAATATAGTAATAGTAATAAATAATAAATAATACTAGTAATAATACACTCATCAACATATCAATAATATAATAATAGTACCATAAAAATTCAACACATGATAATAATAATGATATATAATACCTAACACACACTATAATAGTAATAATAAGAAGTAATAATCATAATGATACACGTGTGTAATGTCCTATAAATACAACTATACCAATATGGAAATAACTAGACCCTCACATAAATCATATAATATACATACATGGAAAAAAAAAGAATGAGGTTATGGCAACCCTAAAACTTAACATACATTATATCGAAACCAATATACGATAGTATGGATTTCCTAAAAATTATTTCACAAGATATACATATGGAAGTAATTAAATCCCAACCATGTAAACCAACCCAATGCCCTAAACATAATACACGTAAATATAAACATGAAATCGTTATAACATGCCAACAATGAGGGGCAAATAATGACTTAAACAATACCATAAAAATGCAAATGTGAATATAAATTCAACATTGATAAAAACCATACAATATTAAACAATATGAAACCTACAACAATAATTATACAATAAAAATATTCAACATGTACAACTAATGTAATAACGGTCGACCTGCAACCATAAAAGAAATAAATTAATTAGTACCTCAGACACAAAGAAAATATAATCATAGATACATAGAAAACAAGTATTGGAAGATAAGACTCCCCAATAATGAAATAACCCAAAAAAAAAAATGAAAAAGAAAAATAAAAAAGGAAAAACAGTATGTGTGTGTGCTGAGTGTGTGGGTTTACATGCCTGCTATATACACAGATGCAAATAAAATAAAATAAAAACTTTAGCTTTAATTATTAAAACCTGAACAAAACCAATATAAATATGTATATATATAATAGATACAACCTGGATATTTTGCTTGCCTATACAATGAAAACCCAACATTAGATCAAAACAAGAAAATAATCAAAATAGAAAACAGAAAGACAGAGAAAAAAAATAAAAAATAAAAAAAACTCTATGTGCACGTGTGTGTGTGTGTGTTTGCGTATGCAGGGACTTACAAGGGCCTGGAGGATGGCTAACTCACGGGTGATTGTTGGTGTTGCAGTAGGTCAGGGCGGTGGCCTTGAGTTGCAACGGCAGAGAGCACGTCCGGCCAAAGCAGGGGGTCAATGGGGACTGATGGCTCGGAGTTGATGGTCGGCGCAGGGTTGACCGCGACGGTGGTGTGGCAGGAGAGGGTAGCCGCTATGGACTGCCCGTGCTGGTGCTGACCTTCACGGGTGCTGGCTGGATATACTGGAGAAACTTGGAGAATAGAGTTGCTGCTGTGGTTTTGGAGTTGGCCGGAGAGGGTGGAATGGCCGCAGAACCAGCAGGAGGCTGGCCTCGGGCACAGCTATTCTGTTGTGATCGTGGGAGACGACGGTGATGGCTTGCCGGGGGTTGGCTCGGCTATGTAGCAGAGGGTCTGGAGCAACGAGAGAGAGGGAGAGGCGGCTGTTTCTTTTTTTTTTCTTTTGCTGTGCGCCCCCCGGCTGTGCCCCTTTGAGAGAAGCAAAAGGGTCCTTTTATAAAAATTTTTAGGAACCCTAATTCTCTCTTTTCCTTTTTTGGTTTATTGTAGTTTTATTATATTTTTTTCTTTTATACCTTTATGGAAATAATATATATGAGTATAATTACTAATATGGTAATAATGATATAATAATAATAATAATAATAATAATAATAGTAAAATAATAATTATAATAATAATACTACAAATAATAATGAATAATAATAAAAATAATCATAGCAAGGTAAAAATAATAGCAATAAAAAAAATACTAAAAGTAATAATGATAACAATAAAAATAATAATAATGATAATAAAATAATAGTAATAATAATAAATTACTTATATCAATATAGGAAAATAGTTAATAATGATAATAATAGTACAAATAATACTAATGATATATACGATAGTAATAGTAATAAAATTAAAAATAATATATTGGGCCCTAGGCAAAAATAGGGTGTCTACAGTATTCACATATTTCATATGATTTAATTTGAGGTTCAAAATATACCCTAAACTAATCTTAGGACTTATGCATCTCATGAACATCATTAGGGGATATTTATGGAGTTAGAGATATTTTAAAAACCCCAGAAAATATTTTATAAAAGAGCAAAGAAAGAGTATCAAAGCAGGTTTTTGAAACTAAAAACAAAAATCCAAAAAATGAACAGTTCAGAAGACTGAACTCAACGTTCAGTCATCTGAAGATTGACCTTCAGAAGACCAAAGGTAAATTTAGTCATCTGAAGAATTTCTTCAGAAGACCAAAAATTAAGTTCAGTCGTCTGAAGAATTAATGGTGAAACACAGAGCCTAACATAAGCATATTAGAAGACTGAACTCAGACTTTAGTTGTCTGAACCCGACACTTTAAAAAACTGAACCCTAACCTTAGTCGTCTGACCCTATCTTCAGGTTAATTTTTTCAAATCTCTACGGAACTTCAGTCCTCTGAACCTGCGGAAAAGCTAAAAACTTAATTTTTTAATGAGAGAACACGCGAATTATTTTTTGATCCAACGGTTAGAATTCATTCTAAGGACAAGGTTACTTATATAATCAACATCCAAACCCTAGTACACCAATAAGAACGACAAGAAACAACCACAAGGAGAAGAAAAATAAGAAAGGAAAAGAGATCAAACTTTTGGTATTCGATTGAGCATATTAGCACAGCTTGGGAGATCACACTACTGAGTTTGTGATTGTGATTTCAAATCTTATACTTCCAATCTGAGCTAAAACTACTTTGATCCTCAAAGGTTTTCTTGTGATTATTGTGCAATCATTTTGGTATTGAGGTTTGGTAAATCAATCTACTTGTTAATATTTAGTCTCATAGAGTTCTTTATCTAAACTGAGTTGCTTGTTGATATTTAGTTTTCAAAGAACTTTTCATTTCTAAATCCATTATTGAATATAAGCTGGGTGATTGATCTTGAGTGTGCTTACATATAGATTATTTTGATAAGATCACTACTTGAGTAAAGTTTTCGCCATTGGTTAAACGGTTTTGATTCAAGTGTGTATTCAGCTAAAGGCTCGATATCACAAAACCATGTTATTAAATATCCTTAGTGTTCATAACTATATTATTAGGGGATATTTTTTGAAAAACTTATATGAGGTTTTTGGTCTTGAAAATCATATTACATATATACATATATTTGCATATTACAAATATCATATTGTGGTTGAATATTTGGAAGAAAGCTTATTGATTTTGATCGTTATAATATTCAAGACAAAGTTTTTGATAAGTTCACTTCTGATAATTGTGTTTTTAGCAAGTTGAACTAGAACCCTAATTTTCTCCAAAGTTTTTACTTATTTTATTACTTGGGAGATATGATAAAAGGGAAATTGATTGAAGCATATCATTCATATAATGATTGTATTAGTTAGCTTTGGTGTATTCCCAAAAGGAGGGGTGAATTGGGTATTTAAAAAAATAATCCTAGTTTTAGCTAGTTCAACAGTAGTATTTCACAACCTAAGATCTTTCTATATACACACACCCATATGCAAAAATAATATGCGAAAATTAAATCATGCGCTATAACATACACGTGCAAAAATGTAAAGTGCTGAGAATATAAAGTACACGCATGATATGTTATTGGGGTTCAGCCAACTGTGCCTATGTCCTTGCCTCTAACTCGCAAGCCTGATGATTCCACTAAAGGCTCACTTAACGGATGGAGCGACACCTAATACAACCAGGTCAATTAGCACAGGGCTGACCTAACCTTTACAAATTGTCCTTGCGGGGCGAAGAAGACCCTAGGTCAAATTTACAGGGCTGACCCCAACCTTTACACAATCCTTACTGGACTGGATTACCACTCCGTCAGGCCATGCCTGAAAATACAACACTAATTTTCACAATCAATTAGTACAGTGATTATGCTTTCATGTAAAGCAGATATGTACCCAAAGACACAGAATATAATCAATGCACCTCAATGATGTATGAACTATAAACTCGGTGCTCTACATGTGCAATCAACACTCAGAATAATGACTTTATCTAATCAACCACAATAGTGTATATCAAACAAGCTATTCCTTGAAAACCTGATAAACTATATCTCAATCTCATATTAGGGTTTCAAAGATGTTAGCAATAATATTCAAACAAACTCAAAAATATTTTCTTCAATGTAGTAAGCACAAGAGTTGTTTGAAAACAAGCTTTGAAAATAATTTTTGCACACAAAAGTATAAGCTCAAATGAGTATTGCAATGATAATGCAAACTCACTTAGCTATATGATTTTTCCCAACCAAAGATTTATCAAATGAAATCGGGGGAAAAGTCAGGCTAAACCCTTAATATGAAAATCACAAGCATAAGAGCAAGTGAGGGTTTTTAGCAAAATAGAATAATCAATAAAACACTCACACAACTATATTTCTCAAAAGAATGGATGTATTATGAGTGTATGGGTTTGGAATGAACAAATAGGGTTTTGAAAATTTGAGAGATTTTTTGTTTCATCCTATTTGCTAATCATCTCTCATCTAAGCAAATGAACATCTATACATAGAGAAGGGGTAAATTATGATCTTTGGGGGGACACAATGGGTATAATTAAAATTGTTTCAAAAATTATTAAGAAAATTAACCTAGTTTACCCCATTTAAAATTAAATAAAAAAATATTTTAACCCGCGAGGTTCAAGTGCTCGGTTAGAGGTTCAGGAGCCCGAACAGAAAAAATTAAAAATTCATTTTAAAACAGTTCGGTGGCCTAAAATTCTACTCAGGTTGCTGATTAAAAGTCAGAAACATTTGTCGCGTGGTTCAGCTGCCCGGTGCTAAGTTCGATAGCCCGAACTTGCCAATTCGGTCGCCTGGGGCATATTTGTACGTGGGATTCGGGCGCTCGGGTTGGTGAAAAGGTGTTCTAACATATGTTTGGTCGCTTGAGAGAGATAGGGTCAATACAGGTTTGGTCGCCCGAAGCCTGGTCAAACTGCTGACTTTCTAATAGTTCGGGCACCCGAGGAGTATTGAACTCCTGTGGTTCGGTCACCCGACCTCTCTCATATTATGTCATTTTGCCCAATTTTACTTCAATTAATTCCCTAGATAACATATGTGATTATGGGGACAATGTGCACTAAGTGTTGGGACCTAGGGCTTTTTCTAAAGCTTTTTTAAGTACGTCAAAAAACCTGGCGTCGGTCGACCGAAAGGTCTCTACAGTCTTTTGAACTTTAGTTCCTACATGCATGTCATGCATTAATTATTACAGATCATTCCTATATTACTATTACAGTCCCAAATTATACAAAATATAAATTACAATGAATCTTCAGGGTCTTTAGACTTTGAGTCTTCATGTGTCATTTGTTGATCCGCTAATTATACACCTGCACACAAAATCGAAAGTCATCAAATACCAAGAGTATTTGTCATTATCAAAACCGGGTATGACCTATCAGGTCAATAATCTCCCCTTTTTTTATGATGATAAATACTTTATGCAAAAGTGGGTACAACCAAGAAAGGCTCCCCCTAACTTTATGCATAAGGACAATTTCAGCTCAAATTAAATGATTTATCAGTGGGTAATTCAATTTAGATTTTAGCAAAGTACCCAATTTTGCTTTTTCTCCCCATTTTGGAAACAGCCAAAAGGGTTATAAATATAATGTATGTAAACAAGGCATTTGAGTATGAATCATTTAAATACACGATAAAATTGGGAAAAAATTTTAGAAATTTTGGCATTTTCCCAAAAATACCTGTATAGAAATGACCTGATTGAGTTTTAAATTTACAATATATCCACAACAATTAACTCAAATAGTTCAGTATTCTCAAAACATAAATATAACTATCAACATGCAAGAAATATGATAGTTATGCATTTCATATCACAAACAAATTCATAGAGTATAAAGCAAGGAGAGGTTTAATAATTAAGCACACAAACTCTATAACTAGTCATTTAAAGATTTAAATGACATGAAAACTAAATTAAACCATAAATATACACAAACCATGGCAATTGAAACATATAATAAGACCCATAAAAGATTTGAGTTTAAAACACACGACATATGATACCAAATAGAAGATTTGAGCATAAAAATAGTCTAACTATTTCACATGCATTTTATGTATTATCAATGAACCAGTTATACGACTTTAAAACCATGTATAATAACAAGGCAAGAGAGGAAAAAGGAATTTAGTTTTGAAATCAGTTCTTGCCATAAAATATTACCATAAATATATGTATATGTATATACGTATAAATATATATAAATATCCCCTTTTAATATTTGCAAAAAGTACTAGGGGTTGCTTGCAAAAAAAATTTGAAGATCATGCAACCAAGCAACATTTTTCTGATTTTAGCATTTAAGTACAATTCATAATATAACCAGAAAACTGTAACCATAATAATCCTAGAATTTTATCAATCACATGCAAGATCATATGGTAAACACAAAGAACACATGGCAAAGTAATATATATCAACTTAAGATTTTCACAAAGATCATTTCATTCAAGCATATGTCACATTGATTTAACAACATATCTAAGCTAAAAGGTTTGTGAGCATAATATGATAGGCATTTTAATTTTATATGCTCCCCCTATCAATTTGAGTACGTGCTTAGATTCTTTAACTACTTATACTAACCAAAGATTAATTTCATTTTGCTCAGTAGTATAAGCCATCCATTTTGACACTTTAACATAACTACACTAGATGTTAGCTGATTTATTTCAAACATGGCAACCAGTATAGTCTCCCTAGAATCTTCAAAATGCATCAGAGAATTTATATTAATGTGTGCAATAGAGTTCATGACCCACGAGCATTCCATATCAAAACATAAGCCTTTAAGCATAGGATATAATGTTCAAGGATATAAGAAGAGCCTCAATATTTTAAAAGGTGAGGTGATGCATATGGATCATTTATGTGCTTCCTATAGGGATGGATCTGAGCCTTTCTAAATGATTGATGATTATGCTAAGATGAAGTTTAATTATCTATTTAACTTTCACTTATCCTTTCAAAAATGTTTTAATATTAATTTTATCATAATCATCTTTAGCACAAGGTTTTATTTTGGGAAAATTCTTATCAAAATTTCGGTAGCATGTCCTTATAAATCAGACATTTTCTCATAAAACATGTACCTAATAGGTTCAAATAAGTAATATATGATTCAGTTTGAGCATGCGAGAACCTATTTTTACTACCAGCATGCAATACACAACATACTGCACAATCATGCAGTTGACATTCCATACAAGCATGCAAGTAAATAAGTTTCTACAACAACCTTATAGATGATGTTCCATGCAATCCAGTATTATCAAATAGTACTTTCAATAACACTTCACAATACTAGATAATCACAAATCACTATCCATCAAGATATAACATGAACAATGAATAACATTGGATAGTCATGAGTTTAGTATTGTGTCGCTTTTCATAAAGTCATATGGAAATATAATAATGAGAACATTCATAAGAGTCATGAAATTTTGAAAAGAAGTGCCCCCCTGAGTTATGTACTCAACTCATTAAATGCCTTTTTTCATTTTCTAATTTCTTTAGCCAAGAGTTTTATGATTTTTGATGATATATGCTTGGCTTTGAATGAATAGGCTTAGAGGACCAAAAAGTCACAATAGATATTTCTTTAAGTGAGTTAAGCCAATATTACCTTTATTGATATGAATTTCAATATGTGTGATAGGCATGAGTTTGAATGGTTATGAATTTCAAATGCATGTGCATAGGTCTCCTTGAAGTTTATGCATTCATCCAGATTAAGACCTACTGCAATCAACTTACCCATTCAACTCATTTCAAAGGATATGAAGCTCTAACATTTTGAGAGCTATGCGTGAAGGAAAGATACATAAATACTCTTTGAAAAATATATCACTAATGGGTACAGAAGAGTATTTAGGATAGGTAGGATATTTTCCAAGATAAGAAGTCTAAAGACATTGTCTTAACTATTTTGGCAAAGAGCACTAAGGAGTATATGAATTTTGAATATTACTCTTTGGACAGTGGTATGTATCCTTTAGATATGATTATAATTATGATCAAGGATACGAAGCAAGGAATAGAAAAGATCTCTACCTGATATGATCGTGGTATGGTAAAGATTTCCTATGGATGAGATAAACCAAAATTAGAGGATTTTTATGTTTTAAGTTCAAAGGGAATATTTTGATTTAATCAACAAAACTTGAATCCCTTAGTAGTTGCCTCTAATCTTGATCATAGCAAGATGTCTTATGAAAAACACACTTAATAGATATTAATCATTTATGATCAATAGTGCTGTAAGCCTAGAGTGATGACTTGATTTTGATTTAGGTTTTTCATATTCAAAAGTGAGTTTAGGGTATAGTGATATATGATATAAGATAGAACCCTAACACTCAATTTTATGTAATGAACAACAGTTGCTTAACTTTGTGATTTTCATGTTAGCATGGGTTAAGCATTTAGAATTAAGTACTAGACATAGATGCCATGTCCATCTGGAAGTGGATAAAGTGTCTTAGTATAACAAGATTGTTTAGTGAGTGTGTATACTAAGAATTTCATTTAAAGCAACAATCACTTCCCAAACTTACAGTCATCACAACTGCCTAAACCTAGAAAATAAGGAAAGATTAACTAAAAGATAATTTCAATTGGAATTCGATCTTCCTTAGATCCAAAGAGATTCACCATCATGATAATCCAATTCATTTTCTTAGCCAGGCCTCTAGCACTACTAGATGGACATGAAGATTGAATGTTTCATTTTCTTTTACAATGTAAGCAAGTTTTGAAAATACGTGAAAGATTATACCTACAAATCTTATTTTTGCTCGATGAGGCATAAAAATAGCTATCAGATTTAAAGGTTGAACCCTTCTTGAAAATGTTTTTTCTTTTTAATTCTTAAGGGTTTATTATGATTATTCTTTTCATTTTTAACTTTGAGCGTAGTTTTAGAATAATCATCTATTTCTTTTTCTAAACAAATAATTTTTAAGATCTTCTTAATCTTTCTCTTTTCTAAGATGGCATAATAATCTTTTAGTTTTCCTAATTGCTTTGTCATGCTTTTATTTTACTTTTTCAAAATAGATTTTTGCTTAGATAACTTTGCTAGAAATTTATTCATTTTCAATAAAGTTTTATCTAACTTTTCATACGAAGGCACACTTTCATTTATCAATTCAGCACATGATTCATCATAAGATATATCATAGTTATTATATGAATCATTGTATGCAATTTCAACAGTATTGTCACAGGGAATATTAGATAATTCATCATATGAGACAACATAAGAATCATCACATGCATCATCAACAGAATTATCATGGTATTCAACAGATGATTCAGCATTTGACATATCACAACAGTTAATGTAAGAATCATCAATTGAGTTTGAGTTAGAATCATATACCTCTTCTTCTGTTAATGTCACAGACATATTATTTACCACTTCCTGAGTGGTGGTCTCATTCTCCTGGGACTCTCCATATTTCTTTTCGAGTTCATCTTAGATATCCTTTGCTGCTTGACATTCCACAAACTCAACAAAAATATTAGAATCTAATGCAAGATATAACATGTCCATGGAATATGAATTCGTATGCAATAAATTTGTATCAATTTCATTACCTGACATACAAATTCCATTCACAATCACCTGCTAGGCCCTCCAATTTGTAGATTTCATAAACATACTCATTCGAATTTTCCAGTGGGTGCAGTTAACACCATAAAACAATGGAGGACATGTGGGTGACTGTCTCTCACTGAATGGGGATACACCAAATTGAGCCATTGCGATCTTTTATAAAAGCTATTAAGCCTAGTGCAACAAGGCTCTGATACCACTTGTTAGCTTTGGTGTATTCCCAATAGGGGGGTAAATTAGGTATTTAAAAAATTAATCCTAGGTTTAGCTAATTCAACAGTAGTATTTCACAACCTAGGGTCTTTCTATATACACAAACCCAAATGCACAGAAAATATGCGGTAATTAAATCATGCGCTATAACGTAGACGTGCAGAAATGTAAAGTTATGAGAATATAAAGTACATGCACGGTATGTTATAGGGGTTCAGCCAACTGTGCCTACGTCCCCGCCTCTAACTCGCAAGCATAAGGATTCCACTAAAAGCTCACTTAACATGTGGAGCGGTGCCTAATACAACCAGGTCAATTAGCACAAAGCTGACCCAACCTTTACAAATTCTCCTTGCGGGGCGGAGAAGACCCTACGTCAAATTCACAGGGCTGACCCCCAACCTTTATACAATCCTTACCGGGCTGGATTACCGCCTCCTCAGGTCACGCTTAGAAATACAACAATAATTTTCACAATTAACTGGTACAGTGATTATGCTTTCATGTAAACCAAATATGTACCCAAATACGCGCAATATAATCAATGCACCTCGATGATGTATGAACTATAAGCTCGGTGCTCTACGTGTGCAATCAAAACTCAGAATAATAATCTTTTAGTTTTCGTAATTGCTTTGTCATGCTTTTGTTTTCCTTTTTCAAAATGGATTTCTGCTTAGATAACTTTGCTAAAAATTTATTCATTTTCAATAAAGTTTTATCTAGCTTTTCTTACAAAGGCATGCTTTTATTTATCAATTCAGCATATGATTCATCATAAGATATATCATAGTTATTATTTGAATCATTGCATGCAATTTAAACAGTATTGTCATAGGGAATATAGGATGATTCATCATATGACACAACATGACATTCAGCATAAGAATCATCACATGCATCATCAACAGAATTATCATGGTATTCAATAGATGATTCAGCATTTGACATATCACAACAGTTAATGTAAGAATCATCAATTGAGTTTGAGTTAGAATTATATACCTCTTCTTCTGTTAATGTCACTAACCTATTATTTACCACTTCCTGAGTGGTGGTCTCATTCTCCTGGGACTCTCCATATTTCTTTTCGAGTTCATCTTAGATATCCTTTTCTATTTGACATGCCACAAACTCAACAAAAATATTAGAATCTAATGCAAGATATAACATGTCCATGGCATATGAATTCGTATGCAATAAATTTATATCAATTTCATTACCTGACATACAAATTCCATTCACAATCACCTGCCAGGCCCTCCAATTCCTAGATTTGATAAACATACTCATTTGAATTTTCCAGTGGGTGTAATTAACACCACAAAACAATGGAGGACTGGTGGGTGACTGTCCTTTACTGAATGGGGATACACCAAATTGAGCCATTGTGATCTTTTACAAAAGCTGTTAAGTTTAGTGCAACAAGGCTCTAATACCACTTGTTAGCTTTGGTGTATTCCAAAGAGGGGGGTAAATTGGGTATTTAAAAAATTAATCCTAGGTTTAGCTAATTCAACAGTAGTATTTCACAACCTAGGGTCTTTCTATATACACAAACCCAAATGCACAGATAATATGCGAAAATTAAATCATGCGCTATAACATACACGTGCAGAAATGTAAAGTGCTGAGAATATAAAGTACACGCACGATATGTTATCGGGGTTCAGCCAACTGTGCCTACGTCCCCGCCTCTAGCTCGCAAGCACAATGATTCCACTAAAAGCTCACTTAACGGGTGGAGTGGCACTTAATACAACCAGATCAATTAGCCCAAGGCTGACCCAACCTTTACAAATTCTCCTTGTGGGGCGGAGAAGACCCTAGGTCAAATTCACAGGGCTGACCCCCAACCTTTATACAATCCTTACCGGGCCGGATTACCGCCCCATCAGGTCACGCCTGGAAATACAACAATAATTTCCACAGTTAATTGGTACAGTGATTATCCTTTCATGTAAAGCAGATATGTACCCAAATACGTGCAATATAATCAATGCACTTCAATGATGTATGAACTGTAAGTTCGGTGCTCTACGTGTGCAATCAACACTCAGAATAATGAATTTATCTAGTCAAGCACAAAAGTGTATATCAAACAAGCTATTCGTTGAAAACCAGATAAACTATATCTCAATCTCAGATTAGGTTTTCAAATATGTTAGCAATAATATTCAAACAAACTCAAAAATATTTTCTTCAATGTAGTAAGCACAAGAGTTATTTGAAAACAAGCTTTGAAAATGATTTTTGCACACAAAAGTATAAGACCAAATGAGTATTGCAATGATAATGTAAACTCACTTAACTATATGATTTTTCCTAACCAAAGATTTATCAAATGAAATCGGGGGAAAAATCAAGCTAAACAACCCTCAATATGAAAATCACAAGCAGAAGAGCAAGTAAGGGTTTTTAGCAAAATGGAATAATCAATAAAACACACACACACAACTATATTTCTCAAAAGAATGGATGTATTATGAGTGTATGGGCTTGGAATGAATATATAGGGTTTTGAAAATTTGAGAGATTTTTTGTTTAATCATATTTACTAATCATCTCTAATCTAAGCAAATAAACCCCTATATATAAAGAAGGGTAAATTATGACCATTGGGGGACACAATGGGTATAATTAAAATTGTTTCAAAAATCATTAAGAAAATTAACCCAGTTTACCTCATTTAAAAATCAGTAAAAAAAAATTTAACCCACGAGGTTCGGGTGCCCGGCTAGAGGTTCGTGTGCCCAAACAGACACAGTTAAAAATTCATTTTAAAACAGTTCAGCCTCCTGAAATTCTGCTCGGGTTGCTGATTAAAAGTCAAAAACATTTGTCGCGCGGTTCAAGTGCCCAGTGCTAAGTTCGGTAGCCTGAACTTGCCAATTTGGTCGCCCGGGGCATATTTGTACGTGGGATTCGGGCGCTCGGGTTGGTGAAAAGGTGTCCTGACATATGTTCGGTCGCCCGAGAGAGATAGGATTAATACAGGTTCGGTTGCCCGAAGCCTAGTCAAACTATTGACTTTCCAACAGTTCGGGCGCCCAAGGAGTTTTGAACTCTTGGGGTTCGGTCGCTCGACCTCTCTCATATTGTGCCATTTTGCCCAATTTTACTTCAATTAATTCCCCAGATAATATATGTGATTATGGGGACAATGTGCACTAAGTGTTGAGACCTAGGGTCTTTTCTAAAGCCTTTTTAAGTACGCTAAAAAACCTGGTGTTGGTTGATCGAAAGATCTCAACGGTCTTTGAGATTTAGTTCCTACATGTATGCCATGCATTAATTATTACAGACCATTCTTATATTACTATTATAAACCCAAATTATACAAAATATAAATTACAATGAATCTTCAGGGTCTTTAGACTTTGAGTGTTCATGTGCCATTAGTTGATCTGCTAATTATATACCTGCACAAACTCAAAAATCATCAAATATCAAGAGTATTTGTCATTATCAAAACCGGGTATGGCCTATCAGGTCAATAGTATCGTTTCATACATATTGAACTTCAAGTTTCATCATATGGATATGTGTTAGGATTTCAATTGTACTCGGTAGCTTTGTTAGAAGTAAATCTTGAGTTACTTTGCAGATTGAAAATTATATTGTAATCACGGTTCGGGTTGTAAACCGGGTGAGGAGGAAGTTGTACCTCTTGTAAGCAGCGGATGTAACGGAAGCTCCATCCTGGTTTAAGGAGCAAGGAATTAGTGGAATTCTTGAGTAGGTTGCTCAAGGCGAGGACGTAGGCCGATTTTTCTGAACCTCATAAAATCTGTGTTTGCCTTCTCTCTTCCCTTACTCTTTTTATTTTCTGCAACACATTTAAATATCTATTTTGCATATGTATGTTGAACAACCCCACGCACTTAACAATTAATTGGGTGAAAAGGATTCATTAATATAATAATTTAAATCAGCCTTAAATCATTGCAATTGATTTGTTAAATATAGAAATAGGGAGTAAGTGGTAAGTAATATTAAAGGTTTTTGAAAATACCCAATTCACCCCCCCTCTTGGGATTACACCTAAATTAACATTTGATATCAGAGCGGGTTTACATAGACTTAATTGTTCATTTGTAAAAAGATCACATGACACACATCAGTGTAACTCCATTCAGTGAGGGACACTCATCAACTAGACCACCAATCTTCTGTGGTGTAAATTAGACCTATTGGAAACGTAGGATGAGCATATACCTATTAAATGTAGATTGGAAGGTACGGAAAATAGTTACTAAGGGAAATCATGTTCCTATGAAAGTAATTGATAAGGTAAATGTACCTAAAACTGAAGATAAGTATACAGAGGAAGACTGAAAATCGGTTCAAATAAATGCTACTGCGATGAACTTGCTTTTCTGTGCACTAGATGTAAATGAATTTAATAGGATAATGACATGTAACTCTGCTAAAGAGATTTGGGAAAAATTAAAAGTTACATATGAAGGAACTAAGGAAGTAAAAGATAATAGGATAGACATGCTCACCAGTGAGTATGAAGCATTTAGAATGACTGCTGATGAATTTATCCAATCCATGTACACTAAATTCACACACATCACAAATTCGGTAAATGCTCTTGGTAAATCTTACCCTACTTATGAGTTGATCAGGAAAATACTCAGGGGACTACCTCCAGTTTGGGAAGCTAAAGTTACTGCAATAGAAGAAGGGAGAAATCTCAAGGAGATGTTGATTGACGAACTAATTGGATCGCTCATCACATATGAACTTGCAATAAATGAGAGGAAGAATGAGTAGAGTAAAGCACAGAAAGCCACTACACTTAAGGCTCTGTCTCACTGCTCTAGTGAGGGAAGTGACTCGGAATCGAATGACAACATGACACTCATCACCAAGAGATTTGGAGAGTTCATGAGAAAGAACAAGAAATACACCAGAAAATTCAAGGGCTCAAAAGAGGAAAAGGGAGAGTCAAGCATAAGGAAGCAAAAAGATTATCCTCCCATGTGTTATAATTGTAGAGAAATTGGAGACATCAAGGCAGACTGTCCCCAGCTGAAGAAAGTGTCTAAGAAGAAGAAGAAGAAGAAGAAGAAGACTCTAAAAGTGGGCTGGGACACACACAGTACTAGTAGCTCGGAATCTGAATCTAGTGATGACGAGATGGCAAATTTATGTCTGATGGCACATGATGACCACTAGGTACAATCATTTTTTTTTTTCTGCTTCATTGTACTATTCTAGTGATTCCGAAAATGAAAATAGCATGCTTTCGTATGATGAAATGCATTAGGAATATTTTTACACCCTTAAAATGCTTGAAAAAATGAATAAGAAAAATTCTGTTTTGAAATTGAAATTGAAAGAATTTTCAAAGTTAGTTGAACATAAAAATGAATCTCATGCATCTCTCATGAAAGACAAGGATTTGAAAATAGAAGAGTTAGAAAAGAAATTGAAAGATAAAACTGAGATTATTTGTAAATTTACTGAAGGTCAAAATAATTTCGAAAAACTCCTAGGAGCTCAAAGAAATTCCCTAGAGAAGGAAGGTCTTGGTTTTAATGGGAAAGAGAATAAAAAACAGAAGCATCTCTACATGGTATATTTTGAAAGAGAGTCAAAATCATATGTTCCAACTAAAGACTATCATAGAAATATTACATGTTTTAAATGTAAGAGGTTGGGTCACATAAAATTTGACTGTCTGGAAAGTTAAAGGAGAATCTAGTACTAACCCCCATGGACCCAAGAAAATCTGGGTACCAAAAGTAGTTATCTTATTATGTCCTGCAGATGTGCTTGAGATTGTCCTCCTCGAAGGACAAGTGGTATAAGGATAGCGGATGCTTGCGATACATGATAGGAGATAAAGCTAAATTCGCATATATCATATCCAAAGATGAAGGATTCGTTACATTTGGGGATAACTCTAAAGGTAAAATTATTGGAGTTGGTAAAGTAGGTAAGGAACCTACACTGGTCATTGATAATGTGTTGTTAGTTGATGGACTAAAACATAACCTATTGAGTATAAGTCAATTATGTGATAAAGGTTATAAAGTTTCATTTGAACATGACAAATGCACTATAGAAAACTAATCTGAAAACAAAATATTGTTTATAGCTAATCGTCATGAAAATATATACATCACTAGCCTTGATAACCTTGCTTCTCAACATGTTACTTGTTTTTTTGCTATAAATGAGATTAGTTGGATTTGGCAAAAGAGACTAGGGCACACAAACATGGACAAACATGGACTTAATATCTAAACTTGTTAAGAAAGAATTAGTTAAGGGATTTCCTAAGACTAAATTTGTAAAAGATAAAATTTGTGATGCATGCCAACTGGATAAACAAGTAAGAACGAGCTTTAAGAAGAAGAAAGAAATCTCTACTACTAGGCCACTTCAAATGCTACACTTAGATTTATTTGGTCCAAACCCAATTCAGAGTTTAGGAGGAAAATCATACACATTCGTTATACTTGACGATTATTCAAGATATACATGGGTCCTATTTTTAGGTCACAAAGATGAAGCATGTGAACAATTCATAAATCTGTGTAAGAAAATTCAATATGAAAAGGGTTATACTATCACTAAAATCCAAAGTAATAAGGGTAGAGAATTTAAAAATCAAAGCATGGAAGACTACTATAATTCATTAGGAATTGCTCATAATTTTTCGGCTCCTAGAACACCACAGCAAAATGGTGTAGTTGAAAGGAAGAATAGGTCTATACAAGAAATGGCTAGAACTATGCTTAACGAACATAAACTACCTAAGTACTTTTGAGCTGAGGTAGTAAATACCGCTTGCTATGTTCTAAATAGAGTTTTGATTAGATCATCTCTTAATAAGACTCTGTACGAATTATGGAATGGTCATAGACCCAACATATCATATTTTCATGTCTTTGACTATAAACATTTTGTACTTAGAGACAATGAACATTGGGGAAAGTTTGATGTGAAATCAGATGAAGGTATCTTCCTCTGGTATGCCTTAGGTAGTAAATCCTATAGAGTATACAACAAACGAACATTAACCGTTATAGAATCTATTCATGTAGTGTTCAATGAGTCAAATCCCTTCTCAAAAAGGACTGATGAAGATGAAATTGAGATAAATAAGGTATTTGAAAAACTATCCATTAAAGATGATTCAGGAAAAAAAAAATGAAATTAAGGAACCATCCGCTAAAACTAATCAAATTGAAAATGAGCTTATTGAAAAACGTAGAGAATGGAAGTACATAAAGAATCATCCCATTGATCAAATAATAGGTAAACCATTACGTGGAGTAGCCACACGATCCTCACTTAGGATATGATTAGTCATTTTGCTTTTCTATCTCAAGAAGAACCTAGGAATGTGAGTGATTCAATTGAGGATGAATCGTGGGTGTTGTCCATGCAAGAAGAGTTGAACTAGTTTGAGAGAAACAAAGTATGAACATTAGTTCCTAGACCTGAGGATAAGACAATTATTGGAACTAAATTGATATATGAGAACAAGAAAGAGGAACATGGGATAGTTGTTAGAAATAAAGCAAGACTAGTAGCTCAAGGATATAACCAGGAAGAAGGAATAGATTTTAAAGAAACCTTTGCACCTGTAGCTAGAATGGAAGCCATTCAAATGCTTTTAGCCTATGCTGCTTTTAAGGATTTTAAGTTATATCAAATGGATGTCAAAAGTGCATTTTTAAATTGCTACATAAGTGAAGAGGTAAATGTAGAACAAACCCCAAGCTTTGAAAACCATAAGAATCCAGATCACGTTTATAAACTAACAAAAGTCTTGTACGGTTTAAATCAAGCTCCTAGAGCTTGGTATGAGAGACTAAGTGGCTTTCTACTGGACAATGGATTTATTAGAGGAAGGATAGACACAACACTCTTTATAAAGTCTAAGAAAGATGACATACTCCTAGTACAAGTATATGTAGATGATATCATATTTGGAGCTACAAATAAAGACTTGTGTAATGAGTTTGCTAGTACTATGCAAAATGAATTTGAGATGAGCATGATGGGTGAACTAAATTTCTTCCTAAGACTTCAGATCAAACAAGAGAAACATGGAATCTTTATAAATCAATCGAAGTACATTAGAGATCTACTCAAAAAGTTTAATATAGAAGATGGAAAAATACTAGGAACACCTATGAGCGCTTCTTTGAAATTAGACAAAGATGAACAAGCTATACCAGTAGATGTCAAGCTCTATCGTGGAATGATTGATAGCTTACTTTATCTGACTGCTAGCAGACCTGACATAATGTTTAGCCTATGTTTGTGTGCAAGATTTCAGGCTGCACCAAAAGAATCACATTTGTTAGTTGTTAAACGAATACTTAGATACCTGATAGGAACCGTGGAACTTGGGTTATGGTATCCTATGTATACATCTTTTGAAATTATCAACTATTCAGATGCTGATTTTTCTAGGAGCAAAGTGGATAAAAAGAGCACGAGTGGTACGTGTCATTTCTTAGGACATTCGTTAGTCTCTTGGTTCTCCAAGAAGCAAAATTCAGTAGCTTTTTCCATAGCCAAGGCAGAATACGTAGTGGCAAGAAGTTGTTGTGCTCAAACTCTATACATGAAGCAACAACAAACGGATTTTGGATTAAACTATGACACAATTCCTATAAAATGCGACAATATGAGTGTAATAAACATCTCAAAGAATCTCATATTACATTCATGAACTAAACATATAGAAATAAGACATCACTTTTTTCGTGGTCATGTGCAAAAAGGAGATGTAACACCTGAGTTTGTATGCACGGATGAATAATGGACAGACATATTCACGAAACCACTTGCAGAATATAAGTTTATCCAAATTATGCGTGAATTAGGCTTGATGCATAGTCGAGAGGTTGCCTAGAATTATATTAGATGACATAGTTCAGGGGGAGCAACGTCAATTAATATTCACAATTGGCTAAAAATTTCATATTCAACTCATTTGTTTTCATTTGGTATCACATTTGTTCACATCATGATAAACGTTTATTGACTTACATACGTTAATCATCACATAAGCTTTAAAATTTGTCACACTGTGTATCTTCACATTGCAATTTACATTCAACAACACATCTTTCTGCATTAGTAAGGGAGAGAAGTAAATTGAAGTCACACAAGGAGACATATGTCACAATACACTTTTTAAAATCTAATGGTTGAACAAGTTTAAAACTTTGAGATTTAAAAGGGGAGAAGAACATAAGGTTATGTTCACTCATGTGTCATTATTATACACCTTTTTGTTGATATCAAAAGGGGAAGAAAAATATTAGTTTATAGCAAAAGGGGAGAAGAATATTAGTTTATAGCAAAAATGTATGGCAAAGCTGATTGTGTATATGAGCATATTTCATATTGCTGCATATTTGTTTGTGCATTATTGAGGGGGAAACTTGTTAAGCGTACCCATTATATATTTTTGCTCGTGTATTTTTCATTATAAAAAAATGGGCAATTTTTGACTCTGCGAATCCAAGCCTATTTTGATAATAACAAATCACTTGGTATTTGATATGTGCATTGAGATTGTGAACAGGAACAATATTTAGTATGCACGGAAGGATAACAAGTCATGGAAGTCATGAAGATTAAAGAATATACATCCTGACACAATCCATGGAACTAAAAGAGTTTAAGAATGAAGATGCAAGTGGCAAGTTCAAGATCGTCATGGGAATGAGTATTTAGAACTAATGTATTCACATATTTCATATGATTTAATTTAAGGCTCAAAATATACTCTAAACTGACCTTAAGACTCATGCATCTCATGAACATCATTTGGGGATATTTATGGACTTAGAGATATTTTAAAAATCCTGAAAACATTTTATAAAAGAGCAAAGAAAGAGTGTCAAAGCAAGTTTTTGAAACTAAAAAGAAAAATCCAGAAAATGAGTAGTTCAGAAGACCAAATTTAATGTTCAGTCGTCTGAAGATTGAACTTCAAAGCTCTAAGAAACTTTAGTCGTCTGACCTCTAACCCTCAATCGTCTGAACTTGTGGAAAAGTTAAAAACTTAATTTTTTTAATGAGAGAACACGCGAATTAGGTTTTGATCCAACAGTTAGAATTCATTCTAAGGGCAAGGTTACCTATATAATCAACATCTAAACCCTAGTGCCCTAATAAGAACGACAAGAAACAACCACATGGAGAAGAAAAATAAGAAAGGAAAAGAGATTGAACTTTTGGCATTCAATTGAGCATATTAGCACAGCTTGGGAGATCACACTACTGAGTTTGTGATTGGGATTTCAAATCTTATACTTCAAATATGAGCTAAAGCTACTTTGATCCTCAAAAGGTTTTCTTGTGATTATTGTGCAATCATTTTGGTATTGAGGTTTGGTAAATCAATCTACTTGTTAATATTTAGTCTCATAGAGTTCTTCGTCTAAACTGAGTTGCTTGTTGATATTTAGTTTTCAAAGAACTTTTCATTTCAAAATCCATTATTGAATATAAGATGAGTGATTAATCTTGAGTGTGCTTACATATAGATTATTTTGATAAGATCACTACTTGAGTAAAGTTTTCGCCATTGGTTAAACGGTTTTGATTCAAGTGTGTATTCACCTAAAGGCTCAATATTGTTGATATCACAAAACCACTTGATTAAATATCCTTAGTGTTCATAACTATATTATTGGGGGATATTTTCTGAAAAACATTATATAAGGTTTTTGGTCTTTGAAAATCATATTTATATATATATATATATATATATATATGCATATTACAAAAATTATATTGTGGTTGAATATTTGAAAGAATGCTTATTGATTTTGAATGTTATAATATTCAAGACAAAGTTTTTGATAACTTCACATTTGATTGTTGCGTTTTTAGCAAGTTGAACTAGAACCCTAATTTTTTCCAAAACTTTTACTTATATTATTACTTGAGAGATTTGATAAAAGGGAAATTGGTTGAAACATATCATTCATATAACAATTGTATCGTTTCGTACATACTGAGCTTCAAGTTTCATCATATGGATATGTGTTAGGATTTCAATTGTACTCACTAACTTTATTAGAAGCGAATCGTGAATTGTTTTGCACATTGGAAATTATATTGTAATCACGGTTCGGGTTGTGAACTAGGTGAGGAGGAAGTTGTGCCTCTTGTAAGTAGAGGATGTAAGGGAAGCTCCGTCCCGGTTAAAGGAGCAGGGAATTAGTATAATCCTTGAATGGGTTGCTCAAGGTGAGGACGTAGGTCGAGTTGGCTGGATCTCGTAAGATCTGTGTTTGCCTTCTCTCTTCTCTTACTCTTTTTATTTTTCGTAACGCATTTAAATATCTATCTTGCATGTGTATGTTGAATAACCTCACATGCACTTAACAATTAATTGGGTGAAAAGGATTCAATGATAAAATAATTTAAATCAGCCTTAAATCCCTGCAATTGATTTTCTAAATATAGAAATAGGGAGTAAGTGGTAAGTAATATTGAAGGTTTTTGAAAATACCCAATTCACCCCCCTCTTGGGATTACACCTAAATTAACAATTGTCATTTCATATGTGAGGAGAGAACCTATGAGTTCATCTAGGGAGGTGTTTTTAAGGTTTCATCCTTCCATTATAGCTGTGGATTTTGGTTCCCATATAGGTGGCAGCCCTCTAAGAATTTTCCGGATCATTTCATAGGTGGTGTATGTTTTTCCTAAGGCATTAAGGGAGTTAATAATGCGGATGAACCTAGTGTACATACTAGTGATGATTTCATCCGGGTTTATCTTAAAAGCTTCATAATCGCTAGTAAGCATATCGATTCGATTGTCCCTTACATCAATAGTACATTCATAGGTTACTTCTAATTTATCTCATATTTCTATGACTGATTTGAAAGTCATTACCCTATTGAATTCATTCATATCAAGAGCACAATAGAATGCATTCATGGCACTTGAATTTACTTGTAGCATCCTATGGTCATTTTCAGTCCATTCTATTTCTTCTTTAGGTACTTCTATACCTTTTACAAGTTTAGTAGGGATTAAGTCACCATGTGTGACAACCTTCCATGCTTTCCAATCCATTGTTTGTAAATAAATTCTCATATGTTATTTCCAAAATGTATAATTTAAACCACAAAAGATGGGAGGCCTAGTTGAGGATTGACCATCTCCAAAGGGAGCTATGCCTAAGTGTGCCATATAGATCTTTATGTAGCTTCTAGTTAGGATTTGTTACAACCCCACTCTGATACCAATTGAAAACAAAGGTGCGGTCCCAAGAGAGGGGGGGGGGGGTGAATTGGGTTATTAAAATTTTCTTTTAAACTTTTTACGAATTCTTAACCTCTTTTAATTCTTTTAATGAATTCTTGACTTCTTGTTGATTTATCTAATACACAACAAATGTATAAGTCTTTACTCAATTCTCAAAAACAATATTCAATCCACAACCATTCACCAAAAAAGTAACTAATTGATCAACCAAACTTTAAACCATTCAACTACAATATATTCAATCAATAAAATATTCAATCAAGAAAGCTTTATAGCAATTCTCAGCTTTTGTTAACAGCTCTGTATATATAAATTTGATTTAAGCCTTGTATTAATGAAGTTTGATTCTTCAATGCAAACCACAACTCAAATTCCCAACAATTCAGAATTTAAATAAACTTTTACTTAATTTGTCTTTGGGTGTTAACCAATCATCGTACTCTCTTTGAGGTTTCTGCAAAGTATTGATCAACCAACGTACTTCCTTTCGGTTTCTGTAAGTCCTAAAAACAAATTAAACTTCAACTTATTTAAAATTCAATCCACGTAGTTCTTGTGATTAAGAAATTTAAACATCCTTGCAGTTTATATGTTTGCTGGAATTTAAAGAGAGTAAGGGAGAGAGTGTGACACCGAGCTTTTTACAAGGTTTGGCTTATCCCCAGCTTACATCCTCGTCCTAGGCAAACTACCTAAGGATTCCACTATACCAATTCCTTTCCAGGCGGAACAAAACTGTTACACACTCCTTCAATAGGCTAGAGCACCGCCTCTCCAAATGATACCCCACACTCGGTCACTCCTTCAATAGGCTAGAGTTGTACCTCTCCAAGTGATACCCCACATTTGGCCACCTAGAATCATCAAAGAAACAAGAAACAAGAGTTGTGTACAATAATGCTTTCACACAAAGCAGATTAGTACGATTTCAATCACTATGCATTTCAATATTCAAATATCAATATGAAATAAAATTGAAGCTCAAGTATAGAATCCACCAATTCCTTCTCTAGATGAGGATCGACAGTAAAGACTAGAGTAGGATGGATTCAACACTTCATATTATCTCAACAAGTCAATTTTGTAGTGAGTGAGCAAGAGAAGATTGAAATTAAAGAGCTTGAATACTGATATTATGTTTGGGTGATTTGATGCCTTGGGTTAAAGGAGTATTATAGACTTTTTAGAGTGAGTTTCCTTATTTCCCATGTTGCTTGAAGTGTCCACTAAGTTTTATAACGTTCATATTTTAAAAACTAATTTTGAGAATTTTTCCGTTGAAGTTCAAAATTTATATTCCCGTAGGGTAAGTCGGCTAGACATGCGACTGGGTAAACATTTTATATAGGATCAGTTAGTTGGACAGGCAGCTGAGACCTTTCTATTTGCTCGAAATTAATTTCATTAAATTGTCAGTCGGCTGATTGAACACAGTTCAAAAGTATCAATCGGCTAGGCTTGTTAGTTTATTACCTGATCATAGGTTAAAATGGTCAGTCGGCTGGGCAGTTATTCAATGGTTATCTTTGTCAGTCCGCTGAGAAATTTCAGAGCAATCTAGGTCAATCGGTTGACAAGTCAATTTTTTCAAAACTTCTATTTTTTAAGCTTTTAAACCTTTTGTTATTTGAAAAACTTAAATGTGACTTTTCAAAAACATTTTCCAAGGTTTTAAAAAAATTGGTCTCTTAAGTCTTTGTTGCATCCTAATGAGCTTCAACATATTTCAAGAGACATTTAAAATATGAAGCACTTACATAAAAACTTCTTAGGACTTTTAACATTCTACGCACTTGGATCTCCATGCTTGTTTTTCTTTGAGCTCTTTTGCTTTACTTCAAACTTTGATATACTTTAAGCTCTTTAATATCGATGCTCTCATATTTTTCAAGCTTTAATAGATCCTCTTGGAATCCATGCCTTAAGCTTCATTTGATCATCTTTCTTTGGAGTATAAGCTTTCATGAACTCTTCTGAACACTTGACCTTGATTTCTTATAGTTGAGTCCTGAAACGTCATCACTTAATCAAATATATTAAGTTTCACTTGTTTGTTAGCATCAAAATAGAATGTTAAGTCTTGTGAGGTCAACAAAAATGTCATTTTTTTTTAAAGACAAAACACTCCTAAAACTAAGTTCAATCGTCTTTAGATAAAATTATAACATCATTCGCATAAATAATAAATTGAACTTCTAAATATTAACACTAAAAATTCATCATAAAAATAAAAGTATTTTACCAATGACAAAAGCCAAATTTATTTGTAATAACAAATAAATAACTAATGATTTTTAGCAAAAACAATTGTTAGACATAAATTAATGACCTTACAATTTACATATATTTTTAGCTACTTACACAGAGGATTGGTGTCCAAAAAGTAAAAGTTGTCAAAATTAAAACGCTTAAGGTATAAAGTTCAAAGATAAATCAACAAATGAACGCAGTCACGGTAAGACAGACATAGCACTGGTAAAGATAATGGAGAAACAATTGAGATGATTTGGGCACCTGCAGCGTAGACCAAACAATGCGTTGTTGAAGGGCAGTGAACTAATTATGGCAGTAGAAAGGTTAGGTGTAGATCTAAAATAACTATGGATTAGATAGTCAGGATTTAACAACTCTTAATTTGTCAGAGGAAATTGCTCATGATCGTGTAAATTGGCAAAAAAGATTCATGTTATCGATGTCACATTGTGAGACTTGAAGCTTGGTATTTTGCACTTTGTTATACATACAAGAATTGTGTCTGTTATTAAGTCCCTTTCTACCATGTTAGCATATAAACTAAATAATGTTTCAATATTATATAAATTATAGCATGACTCACAAACATGCAAGACAAAGGATTCATATCATTCCTATAAAAAAAAATTTCAATTCCATATACAAAATTAAATTTCATCTTACCAATAAAAAGAAAAAGATAAAATTTACTCTTCAAATCCAAGATTTATATTTGCGTTTGCAAGATGAACTTAGGAGTGCATGCATAAAAATTTGATAATAAAAAGTATGCTATCACAGGATCTAAACTATTGAGAAATGCATCTTATAAAAGTTAAATAACTATTAAATTTCTATAAAAAAAACATATATAGAAATAAACATTAACCTTGTTCATCAAAAATTTTTTAAAAAATAATACATTTAACATTTTCAAATGCCTTATACATGCCTTTCAAAAAACAATCTATTACATATATAAATGTCTTTCAAAACATTATCTAGAAACCTATTTTAATGACTTGATATGGTTAACATATATTTATGTAATAAATTGATATTGAATTTATCAAAATTTTCTAACCTCAATGATAATTTTCTTATATCATATATTCGTCTATATTGTATAATATTTTAATATTAAAACTTTAAATTAAGACCAACATGATTTAGTAGTAAATATATTATAAATATTGAATCAAATAAATATAAATATTAAAAAATATTACTAATTTTTATAAAATGTGTATAGACTAACATTACTTTTTTTGCTTTTAGATGATATTGCATGAAACTAGAGGTAGTGAAGAATCTAAGAATTATAGAGAAAAGTTTAGTTTATGAAAATGTAATTTTAGTCATGGTTGAAGGAATACTGGAGAAAAGATTAAAATTCATTATCGAGAAATTAATAGCACTACTAAATTTCAATATCTTGAATGTTTTGTGCAAGTTGACGGAGAAATTAAAGAAAATAAAACAAAGTAAGTTAATGGAAGTTAAAATAGAGAAGTGTGATCAAACAATACCCTTAAAATGGAAGTTCTACAAACTCGCAATAAGACCAATTATGTCAAGTAAAAATTGTTGAAAATGAGAATGTTAAGGTGGATAAGCGATGTAAAGCTAAAAGACAAATTGAATAATAAATACATTCACATTCGCATAGCAGCAATAAAAGATACGGAGGGACAGGTGAGAAGATTAGGACACCTATAATGCAAGCCAAAAGTAAGGATTCAACAACCCTCTTGTTGGAGGATATTGCCCAAGATCATGTTAATTGACGAAAAATGATTCATGTAACGCCAACCCCACCTAGTGAGGAATTAAAGCTTGGTTGCTTTTGTTGTTGTACGAATATCCTTGGAGGATATTGCCCAAAATCATGTTAATTGACGAAAAATGATTCATGTAATTTCTCTGCAACAGCCACCTTTCAATCTCCTAGGTGTGTGGCAGCCTTGAAGGTGTCTGGTAAGGATGTTGTCAATATTGACATCTACAACATTTATGCTCCATTATGTCCCTCTTCCAATACCAAGTTCAGGCCTGATAGCAAAACTAATTGTGTAAGTTGAAGTGCCCGTGCCTTATATAATCGTAGAAATAAAATTATTGTTTGCAATCTTGAGCCTCTATTTAGTACCACTTACAAATAAATACTTATATTGCTTATGGATAACGATTTTTTATTTGTTTGCCGTAATTTATACAAAAAAAAAATCATGAATGATAAATTTTCTAAACAGTCGGAGATCTTTCTTCATTTCAAAAAATGATCCAAATAAGAATGGACATATTAAAATTATTTACAGACCAAGTAACTTGCTAGGTTTATCTTAATTGCTTGTATGTACTTATATATATATATATATATATATATATATATGCATGTATAGCCCATATATAAATAAATAATTATATATATGTAACATATGTATTTCTTATGTTGTGTACATTAATTTGTGTGATGGGCAGGAGCAATTTGATACATGCAGTGACAATTACGTCCATATTTATTTGAATAGGCCTGATGTTCAGCAAGCCCTCCATGCTAAGCTTTTAGGTCTGGTTGCAATAAAAGGATTGCCATTTTATTGCATCTGTTTTGTGTCATAATGGTGTCACATGTTTGTATCCATACCCATATTTTATAATTGCAAAGAAAATATAAATTCTAATAGATGACATTGAGTGTTCATATTATAAATTATATAAACTCAACTATGAGAAAGTATTACCAATATATTTTTAAAAACATCTAAAATACATATAAATTATTTAAATTATTAAATATATAACTCAAAATTATTCACTTGCAATCACATGCAACACATGACTTTTCTACATGAAAAATAAAAATAAACAAGATGTCTCCTAATGTCAATTCCTCTGGTGTTTAAAATTTTACTAGTATGCACAACAACAGTGTAGTTATTAATCATCTCCAACTTGCTAATGAACTCATCAAAATTCTATCGTACTAACACTTTAGTAAAGATATCTATAGTTTGTTCCTTAGTAGGTACATAAGTCATACGGATGATTCCTTCTTCAACCATCTCTTTGATAAAATGTCGGTCCAATTCCACATGTTTAGTCCTATCATGTTGAACTTGATTGAGAGAGATACTGATAATTGCTTTGTTGTCACCATAGAGTTTGATAGGAAATTTCACCAGAATGTGCAACTCTTCCAAGAGTTTCTGTAACCACTGTCATTTATATATTCCTTGTGCAACTGTCCTGAATTCAACTTTAGCTCTACTTCGAGGCACTACATTTTGTTTTTTGCTTCTCTAAGTTACCAAACTTCACCATACAAAAGTGCAATATCTGGTGGTAGACCTTTTATCTTCCACTGATCCTGCCCAATCTGCATCTGTTAAAATTTTCTTCTTCATTGCTTTCACATTTCTTGAAAAAAAGTCCTTTGCTCGGAGAGCCCCTGAGGTGCTTAAGGATCTTGTACACAACATCTAGGTAAGTCTTTTTTGGTGAATGCATGTGTTGGCTTACCACACTTACCGAAAATGCAATATCGAGTCTAGAATGAGATAGGTAGATTAGCTTACCAACCAATCTCTGATACCTCTCCTTTTCAACTAGTATTCCGCAGTTTTCAACCTTCTTTATTGCTTCAATCGGAGTTTCACTAGATTTGCATCCAAGCATGCCAGTTTCGGTTAGGAGATTAGTGATATACTTTCGTTGAGAGACATTGATACCCTTTTTTGATCTAACAACTTCCATTCACAAGTGAAAACAAAGGTGTAGTCCCAAGGAGGGGGGGGGGTAAATAGGGTTTTAAAATTTTCTTTTAATTCCTTTAATGAAAATTTAACCTTTTGTTGATAATGCACAACAACTTAATTCTTTTTATTCAATCCACAACCACACAAACATTCAATCAAACAAATTAACCAAGCCAATCAATCATAAAACATTCAATCAATAAATAATTTGCTACTTAATGGAAATTCTCAGTTTTTTCAACTTGTGTGCAGTCTTGTTTATATAAATTTGAATCAAGCCCTATATATATGAAATTTGTCTCTCAATTTGATATCCAATACAACATCCAATCACTCTTTCCAAATACTTAGACCTTAAATAAGCTTTAAGTTAAAGAGTCTTGGGGTGTTGAATCAATCAATGTACTACTTTACAGTTTTCGCAAAAGATTGATCAACTAACTTACTCCCTTTTGGTTTCTGCAATTCCAAAAATAAATTAATTTTAAGTTGATTTGATATCTAATCCACGTAGTGTATATGATTTAGTTATTTAAAACATCCACGCAGTTTTACATATGTTGAAAATAAAGAGAGGAAGGGAAAGAGAGAGTGAGACCGGGATTTTTACGAGGTTCGACTTATACCCAGCTTACGTCCTCGCCTTTGGCAAACTGCCAAAGGATTCACTAAATCAGTTTCTTTACCGGGCGGAACAACACCGTTACACACTCCTTCAGTAGTCCAGATAGCATCGATAACATATATTTTATTATGTTTAATTTGCAGATGAAATAGAAGCATGAAGGAATAGAATGAAAATTTAAATGGAGATTATATGATGAAATCAAGTTATAAATTTAATTCTATTTTCTTTTATTTTATTCTATTTCTACCTACCATAGGTGCTAAGGAAAAGAAACTGAAATATTCAAAGAGGTACATATCTCTCTGCTAGCTCACTAGGTGCTACGCAGTAATGAATTGAGAACTATTTATGAAGCTAGTAGCTTTGAGCGGGAAGCTAGGGGATGAAAAAGGAAACCCTAGGCTTGGCTTGGTTTGGTTTCAATGTCATTTTGTCATCATTTGCAGTCTATAGCTATTGCAAAATACAAGAGCTGTAAAGCGGTCGTGCCTGCTTCTCTTTGGACAGTGTGGGATATAAGTTATAGGATAATAAAATGACGTATGATTTTAGTTTGCAACACACTAGCATACAAAAAATATAAGTTATCGACACCAATTTACATGCTTAATATTACTTATAAAGATTTCATCCCTTGCGTTGCATCTTCCTATAGACCATTAATGCACAAAATAAAAACATTGCTATAGATAATGATCAAATATTTATGATCTTTATTTAATTATTCACCCACACGACCAAATTAAATTGGAGTTCATATATGCACACATTGACTGTGTTGAAGTTAATAAATTTAAGATGAAGTAGCTAGGTTTATAATAAACAATATGAGCGAGTGACCATAGTATATAGATGAGTCCTCAAAGATTGTTCAAGTAATATACTAAATGCTCTTCTGATTAAATTAGTATAAAGATTCGAGTCTTGAGGGTTTCGATTTTCTATTTGAATACTTTAAGCGGAAAAAGGTAGAGGAAGGAAACCTATTATTCCAATCAATTAATCAAGTGTCTGAAGTATCATGAATACAATTATTTCAAAGCAAAAAAATTTATCTTAAAAAATATGCTTTGGAGATCTTAGTGTTTGCTTTCAAATAACTTTTGCAAGAATAATAAAATATAAAATCTTTGAACCAGAATATAGCTTTGAATATCACAAAGATTTAAGATCTTGCTTTAAAATACCTTGACGAAACTAATCCTAAAATATTAATTGAAGTTACTGTTGAAATAATTTTTGATAAGTGAACTGTCTATATAGGTTTCCGCTTCATTGAAATGCAGACACCTTTATAGCTGGAGGGAGTTAATTTTCTTCATCCTTATCTCCAGTAGCAACAACAAACCTTCGAAAATGATCAAATAAAGCACATTTCAATCTCAACTTTCATCTTGACGGGTAGATTTGTTCTACTTACCCACCGCCTTATATATTTAATTTTCAATCTCCTCCATATATTCGATCAATTAGTTTTATTATGCGATGTCAATGTTGTAAGTTGTAACCTGTTCTTTTTATTCTTTAAAATAATGATCAGTTGATATATCTCTTGTAAGGCTACATAAATAAAAAGTTTATCAGAAAAACTAGATGTGCCTTCAAACTTGTTTATTTCATTTACTGCACGAGTTGACAAACCAGCGAAAAGCATCCCATCCTTTTGTGCTAGCTATGGTGAGAATTTGGAAACGGAAACAAATGCAAGCACTACAGCGTATCCTCCCATTATTTTGAGTCCAACTTAGGCTAGGCATTTGTATGCTACTTAGTGTATGTTTTGCATGCATGCATGTGTTCATACAAAGTGCGAAAGAGGGAAGTGGGAAACGGAACTTACTGTATGTATTCAATGTTGATTTTTGCATTGGGGTTTTCACAGATGGCTCTGAATGCATCGTTCAACATGACAAGCATGGACACGCATGGATTTTCACAAAAATCGACCACTTAAACATCTATAGCGTCATCTTTGCATGGCTTCTTGTTGCCGCTTAAGCAGTGCAAGCGGCATCTCCGATCAGATGATGTGCCATTGTCCCACAGGCATTTACTAACCTTCACAAAGAGGTTACCCGACGGGAATTGATCCTACCTGTTACCATTGCATAGGGTTGGTTCATTGAGGCAGTAAAGAGTTAGAAAGGCAGACCAATTTAGTATTTTAGTATTTAAGCATTTCACTTTATCTATGTTTACCATGTTAATTAACAGTTAAGATGCAAATTAAAAAGAAGCAGGCACCACCCAATTCGTAAGTTACACACCCAATTCTATTTTTAATTTTAATAAATTTTAATTTTAATTTTAATTTTGATTTCCATCTAAACACGACCTAATAAATTTGAACTTCAAGACTGGAGATATTTTTAAAATTTCAAGTCGGTCCCAACTTCTCAACTCTGTCTTCTAACATTTTAAACTTGTAAAAGCAGCTGCTCAAAATTCAGAATATATATAAATTAATTAAACAATATTACACGTTAAAATATTATGATATGCTTATGGTATTATTGTTGATTTATTATGCTATTATTTATAATCTTAAAAAATAAAATAAAATAAAATAAAGTAAAATATTAACTATTATTATCAATTATAAATATATAATAATAAAATTTAATAATGATGTTGTATATAAAAAATATAATAATATTGTATACTAAATATACGTAGGCACACACACACACACACACACACACATATATATATATTATATAAATAAAATTAATACAATACTATATATAATATAATATTGCACAAATCTAAAAAGTAATATTAGTATTATGACATCAATAACTATAAATATATAATAATATACTACATATTATAATATAAAATATGTTAAACATTATTATTAGTATTTAAGTCATATATAATGATATTATAATACATAAAAAGTAATAGAATAATATTAAATTATAAAATACTATGATGTAATTGTGGTACGATTACTTATTTATTATATTATTATGTGTAACTTAAAATAAGATAAAATTAATATTATTAACATCTTTAATATAAATATATTACAGTAAATTTTCATAATTGTATAATAAGAAATAAAAATAAATTATTATTTGCAATAAAATATAATGCTATGGTTGTTGTTTTATTAAATTATTATTTTATATTAAATAATAAATTATGTTATTGTTTTATAATATATGAGATTTTTATTTACATTTAATATATTACACATTAAAATATAATATTTATAAAACATAAGATAAAATATAATAATAATAATAATAATAATAATAATAATAATAATAATAAAATATAACAAGCAAAGTATAATCAAGTGCTTGATTATTAAAATGATTTTATTGTAAAAGATTATTTATTTTATAGCTTAATAAAATTATATTATATAACAATTATACTTATAATATTATTATTTCATATTAAATTAATTGAATAAATTTTTTATACTATCTAGACTTATTTTCTATTCCTAAGTATATAAATACGGACTATTATGATACATTTTATTTTCAATTTTACTTTTAATTTTAATAAATTTTTATTTTAATTTCAATTTTCATCAAACACAACCTAATAAATTTGAATTTCAAGACCGGAGATATTTTCTCAACTCCTTTTACACTTGTAAAAGCAGCTCCTCAAATTCAGAACCCCCTGTCTCAACGGTTATCACTGGAGAGCAGCCACCCGGAGCGAGAGAGAGAGATTGAAGAGAGACCCATAACCCTCCAACCTCCCGAAGCACCAGCACTCAGCCAGAGGTGCCATGGGCGACTTCTCCGCCAGCAGCATCCACCGTTATGCTCCACGACTGCCACGGCGACGCACTCATCCGCCATCGCGTCGACTCGCCGCAGTCCGTCTTGGACCCCTTGCTCTCTTCCATGGCCGGCCTCAGCTTCACGCGTCATCCCCTCCAAGATCCGCGCGGCCGCAAGATCACGAAGAAAGGAACGCGTACCGTCGAGGACTCAATTCCCCGTGGCTCCCGGCGCAGTGCGATTGCCTCATCGGATTTTACTCCGCCGGCCCCGATCGTGGTGAAGAGGCGGCGATTCACGACCCTCATCGATGACGATGACTGCGGAATGGACGACGGAGACGCAACGCCTGGGGTCGCAAGAAAGCTTGGGGATGTCCTGGATAGGGTGGCTTCGGAGAGCGCCGGTCCTAAGGAAGAGAGGCAGGGGATGAACTGAAAACGAAGACGAAGTACTTCCTGCGAAAATAATTAGGGTCTCCTCGCGGTTATCCACGCTAAGGAGTGGTTGATTCTGTATAGGGTCGGTGAATTCTTTTGTCTCGACGAAATTGAAGAGCATCGCATTAGGTTGTCTGAAAATTCTTTCCCTTCCTCTTCATTTTATCTCATCAAATGTTGTAAAGACACTCTTTGGTTGCATGTTTCTCGGCGCGCCCAAATTAAGAAATTTTTTGGATGTTGGGGTAAAAGGTTTTGTTAATGTGGATTTACTGTGAAATTTTGATGTTGATTCAATTCGCTGATTTTTCTTATTGTTTTTAAAATCAAATGCATCAAAAGTCCATGTTTTGTTTCTCAACATCTTGCAGGTTACAAGCTGGGAGGAGGAAGAAGAAGAAGAAGAAGATAGCATGTTTGTTTGATGAAATTGAACAGACAATATTAGTAGGTTACAAGCTGGGAGGAGGAAGAAGAAGAAGAAAGCATGTTTTTTTGATGATGAATTAGGTATAAATGAAATTGAACAGACAATATTAGTCGGTTTCGATATTTCATGTAGAATTAGGCATATGATTGGAGACTTCTGCTCCAAGAATTTAGTAAATTGCGAATAAATTGCGGATAAGTTTGTCAAGACTATCTATTTTTAGCAAATGCAGATAGAACTTTTATTTCTTGGAGTGCGAAGCCCTGTTGCTACCACCAGTTTGCGAGGTGATGAAGCCAAAGGGAATATTACATGGGGGGAAATACGGGCAGATTCTAAGCAAAAGGGAAAAAGGGGAATGCATTCTAAGAGAATTTGAACAGAGGACCCATAAAATATTTTGTGTCTTGTTTCCTGCACTTCTGCAATTTCTTCTGCAGGCAAATTTCGCAATGTATGAAGATACGATTAACATTTTTTCTGCCATTAGGGCTGAATTTTGGAGCATTAGTTTCCACTATAAAATATAAATTTTCATAGAATTTTGTACTTCATTTTGAATGAACTACAATCCATCCAAATTCAAATTCAACTTTTGAAGTTTAAAGTTTGAATCCCCAGATATAAGATATCCTAAAACTGAAAACCCAAGGTGACTTATATTGAATCCCAAGAAATAAAAGATGGAACCTACGAGTAAAAGCAACAGAATTGAAAGAACAATCACAATATTCAGATTTGTGATTGCCTAGAGAAAAATAAGAACCAATAATAGCAACAAAAAATTTTAAAATTATTCTTCTAACGTAGAACCACAGTAAATATAACGCAACAAAAACAGAGAATAAGTTGAAATATATTTATTGGCCTGAAACATTAAAACAGTAACTTATGCAATTGACAAAACGCCATTTGTAAATTTGAACAAAACTCCAAATACTATTTTGTACTTCATTTTGAGTAAGTCCACGCATCCGAATTCCAAACCCTGAACTCCCAAATGCAAATCATTAAAGACAGGATCTTTCAGTTTTTAACAAGAGAATTTGAACAAAGATCACAAAGTTTAGATTTGGGTTGACTTAAAAATAAATTCAAATACGCAATTGATAATTAGCCAGTGCATTTTATAAAATAATAATACGGACCACTATGCAATTTATAAAACACCATCAAGAATATCGCAATGGAAGCTATATAAACAGAAAGCAATCTTAAATAATAAATCAAAAATTGTAGGAAATATTAGAAATTAGAACCACATCTATATAATCACATAATTAACTTAGATCGAGTGAGAATTGTCAAATTCCAAGGAGGCCAGGATAACCTTATTGATAATTAGCCATTACATTAGAATAGATAAAAATTCATAGCAATAAATAACAGTTCAATTAATGTAGCAAAAAATATTCCATCAAGAATATCGCAATGGAAGCTACCAAAAACTAAACTGAGAAAAACAATTAACATTGCATTGACCTCCTATGGATCACACATCCTGCAGAATTGAAAAAAAAAAGGTAGTCAGATCAAAAGAAGTGATGTTAATAATTGAAGATCCAAATCCAACAGAGCATCATATATATGGTTGTAAATATGCTGTTACAAATAATTCCAGCCTAAGTATGGTAATTGACCCAAATCCACTCCAAGTAGAGAATTTTCAATAATTTTAAATTTTTTAGTACCTTCTAATAGACTAATCAATGCTTAAAATGGATGTAGAGTTCAAGGGAAGACCCTTTTCCAAGTCCTCACTGCAGCCATGCTGTGTGTATCCTTCTTTTTTCCCCTAAGAGCATACCTCTACAAAATTCGCGCCTAGCGTTTATCACTTCTCATATAGCCAGTCCCAACCACGAGAAAAGGAGGGCGATGTTACATAGCTGACAGTGAGTATAAACCTTTCCACATCTCTAAAACATAGATTCTCAATGATTCCTAGCTAGATTACATTTCACCTCCTAGTTGTAGTGAAAAGTGAGCAAGGGTGGGCTAGGCCAATGCCCAAAAGCACAACACCATGTCAGCCCTTGGATAGAGTCAAATATGCGAAAAATTCCCACAACATTCTAGACCTTGATGAGACTGATATCAGGTTAGCAACTTGGATCATACGAATCGGATATAAACATGGAGTTTGTTAATCTATCCACAAGATACTAATTGGATAGGGGAAAATTCAGAGAAATGGAAAGGACGAGATATCAACTTTGATATCCTAAAAAGAGTAAAAACATAAATATGGAGCAGGCATTATTGTAGAGACAAAGACTTAAAAGATAGTACTATAGACTTGTGTACAGAATTATAAAGACTAAGATGTTTTATGGCAAAAGATAAAAAATACAGTAGGTGTTCATGATCCTCGAGTTGATTTACTGGAAAATACAATTGAAAGCCCGCTATGGCCCAGTGGCAGATTTGAATTGTTGTAAGCATTCATTATTTTCTTACAGCATCATAACATCAATTGATCCATAATTATAATCAAAAATCAAATGTAAATGTTTGTGATAAAAATAGTTTCATTAAAACCGTTGCAAAATAAATAGATATGTTTCAAACATTTTTACTACAAGAATTTGAAAATGATTAGACATATATCAAACTTGCCCTTCTTCATACTTGGAAATCATCTTGAAATCAACTTATTAAAATACTGTTGCAGGGTAAAAATAGCAGGGATGCTCCTTCGACTCTCGTTGACTTGAAAGAGGAAGAAAAGAAAGACTTGTAGGACCCGGGGTGTACTCCGGGGGATCACTCCGATGCCTAAGTAAGAGGAATGCTTTTAGAGAGGCTGAATGCAACAGTATAATTGTGTTGACTGACTTACCTTGGCCTTTTCTTCGAATATCTTCTTATAGGGGCTCGAGTTGACCGTAGGTTGGCTCGAATTTATTGCGCGGGGGCGTGAATCACTCTCCAGTCATAAGTGCGTGCACCTATTACTCGGCTATTAAAGCCGCTGGCGTGGATCTCTCCTCCTCTTGATTGGGTTGGAGCTGATTACTTGTCTGGATGTCAAACCCGAAAAAGGTGCAAGATGGGCGTTTGACCTGCCCTCATTGGTTAGGTTATTTTGGGCATATCAGTTGTCCCCCCCCCCCCCTTAGTTTCAAATTTCTGGAAAGAATTTTGAATAATTGTTTTGTTTGCATCTTGGTTTAATGTTCCCAATCTATATTTGTTTCCTCTTCTTCTTCTTCTCTCTTCTCTCTCTCTCTCTCTCTCTCTCTCTCTCTCTCTCTCTCTCTCTCTCTTTCTCTCTCTCTCTCTCTCTCTCTCTCTCTCACTTTTTTCGAACGAGGTGCTGAGCAACCTATGCCGAGCTATCCGAGCTTTTTTGTCCGAGCTGTTCGTGCCGAACTGTTTTGTCCGAGCTCTTTGAAGTGTTGCTCGGGCCGAGCTTTTTGCCGAGCTATTTTGTCCGAGCTCTTTGAAGAGTTGCTCGGGCCGAGCTATTTTGCCGAGCTGTATTGCCCGTGCTGTTTGTGCCGAGCTTTTCTGGTGAGTTCTTTGAGGAGTTGCTCGGGCCGAGCTGTTTTTTCGAGCTGTCTAACTGAGCTGTTTTATCCGAGCTGTCCGTGCCGAGCTGAATCATTCGAGCTCTTTGAAGAGTTGCTTGGGCCAAGCTGTTTTGTAGAGCAGTTTCATCCGAGTTGTCCGTGCCGAGCTGCTTCGTCCGAGCTCTTTGAAGAGTCGTTTGGGCTGAGCTGTCTTGTCGGGCTATTTGTGCCGAGCTGCTTCATCCGAGATCTTTGAAGAGTTTCTCGGGGCGAGCTGTCTGACCTGCTCCATTAAGGGACGTTGGCCGGTTTACTCCATGAAGGGAATTTGGCAGAACTGTCCCATGAAGGGTATTTTTGCCGACCTATCCGACCTACTCCATGAGGGGAAATTGGACGGCTTGCTCCATGAAGGGAATTTAGCAAACCTGTCCCATGGAGGGAATTTTTGCCGACCTGTCCGACCTGTTTAGGAGGGGGAATCGGCCGACTTGTTCCATGAAAGAAATTTGGCCGACCTGTCCAACTTGTTCCTTGGAGAAAATTTTTGCCGACCTGTCCGACCTGCTCCCTTAGAGGAAATTGGCTGGCTTACTCCATGAAAGGAATTTGGCAGACCTGTCCTATGGAGGGAATTTTTGCCAACCTGTTCGACCTGTTCAGGAGGGGGAATTGGCCGACCTATCCGACCTATTTTTTAGAGGGAGTTTTTACCGATCATCTGTCCGACCTGCTCCATTGAGGGGAAATTTGATAGACCTGTCCAATGGAGGGATTTTTTGGCCTATTCATTCGTGCTCATCTGCTTGGTTGTTTTTAGCATTTTGAGTCGTGCTCTTCATTTGGGCCTATAAGCCTTATGAGTCGTGCTCATCTGTTGGCCTGTTTTTGGCCCTACGAGTCTTGCTTGTCGTTTAGGCCTATAAGCCTGATGAGTCGTGCTCATCTGTTAGGTCGTTTTTGGCCTTACGAGTCATACTCGTTGTTTGATTCTATAAGCCTGATGAGTCGTGCTCATCTGTTGGGCCGTTTTTGGAGCCACACTTGGCAGCATCGCCTCGGCCATGGGTGTGTCGTGCTTAGTGAGTCGTGTTCCTTTATTAGGTGTTTCATCTACTTATTTTCCCGAGGCATCGTCACATCCTTCTTTTCCTGCGAAAGTGATAAATGCATGTTTTAAATGCACCATACCTTGGGAAGTGGGTCGGATGAAACGTTCTCATTTATGGTCCCCTGTCTGACGTTGTGTCCGAGGCGATGTAGTCTTTTCGAGGCGCTGTTTGTCCTCGAGAAGTCGCAGTGTACCTGTGTCAGTGAACTCCTGTGGGTTTATGGGATTCTCTGCGTCCTTTTTCCCCACGAGACGCAATCCTTTTTTGGAGAGGAGAGACTTGGAGATTCCCGCTCAAGGATTCGTGCCCTCCTCTCTTTATAAAGGCCAGAAGACTCCTTCATTTTGCACATTTCTTCTGAGTAGAGGGCTTCTTCGTTCTTTTCTCTTCTTCAATCCACGGGGTCTCCCATATGTCGCTAGGTATGCTCCCCCTCTCTACTATATGTTTGTTTTGTTGTTCTTCACGTTCTTTGCTGTTTTTGCGTTAACTTTGTGTTTTTGATCTTTTTTTGTAAGACGGCCTTGCTGTTTGTGTGCGGAATTTTACTGTTTTGATCTGCTTGGGCATCTTTTCTTCTTTGTTTTTGTTGGGTGCTTGCCCGTTTGATCCATTGGTAAGGCATTGTCTCATTCACGCTTTGTTTCCCCTCATGGAGTCTTCTTCACAGCCTATGAAGGTTCTTACTACGGTGAGGAACGCTCGTTGTGGCCTCATCCCTTCCGACTTACAGAATGTTTGTTACTTCTTTGCTATACCACAGGGTATTACTGTTAGGTTACCCTCTGCTTCCGAGTCAGCCCTTAACCTAGGTTCCGGAGAGCTTTGCCTCTATACAGATTATTTAGATTTGGGTCTCAGGCTTCCTTTTCCCCCCTTTGTCTCTAGTGTATTACGTTTCTACCAGATAGCACCTTCCCAACTTGTTCCAAGCTCCTATCTCTCGCTCACCTATTTTGCAGTCCTTCTACTCCACCTTGGCCACCAGCCAACAGTTCCTCTCTTTAGGAGCTGTTTCTAGATGCGAACACATTCTGTAGAGAAGGAGTTGTACTATTTCAACTCTCTACCAGGCTATAAACTTTTTTCACCGGGCAGCTCTTCCATAGTCTCGTTACTTCTTTGCTTCGAGGGAGTTGAACTACAAGGGCTCTTTGGTCTAGTCTTCTCCTCTTAATGGTAATGTGATCTCTACCTTCTCCACCTTCTTCTGCAAAGCTATTAGTAGGTTATCCACTGACTCAACTTTTTCCTTTCGTCCCTTTTCCTTTGTAGTTCGGGTGCGCCACCTTCTTCCAAGGCTTTCACCCGACGAGTAGGCCATCCTGAAAGAGCTTCGAGCCATTGGCGAGCAGGGTATTGTCCCTCATGAGGAGCTGCTCCAAGAGCGTGTCCTCGTTCAGTGGGGGATCAGCCCCGTTTCCTCAAGTCTCTCTTCGCCTCTGATTTCTATATGCATGTATTCGAACATTATCTCTATTGTTAGTGTTAACTCTTTTTCTCTCTACCTTTGCAGATATGGACTTTAGCAGATATGAATCTCTCACGGGGGAAGCCAGAAAGCAAAGGGTGAGCAAGAGTAGGAAGAAGAGAAGGGAGATCGAGGGGGAATCTTCCCAAAGAGATGCACCCGCTACAGGTGATTTAGGTGTACATTAAGAAGAGATCAACGCTGCTCCTCCTTCGATCCCTCAGCCTCTTACTGAAGTGATTTTTCATGAGCTGACCCGTTTTGCCTCTACTCTCCGTCAGGCGGTGCGCGCTGAGGATTTTGTTTAGGCCCAATGTACTTTTCCTGACGCTCTTTCTGCGAAGATCTGCCACACCTCATACCAGGTGTATATTCTTCAACTGGCCTCATTCTTCTCCCCTTATACATAGTTTTGTTGACTGTTTTGTGTTTTTGTATTCTCCCTCAGTTGGCGACGATGGCTCAGGCCCAGGAGGAGAAGGTTGCCGACATGTACTGGAAGACCTTGGACAGCAGGGAGAAGTACGTTGTTGCTCAGAACGAGCTGCACGAGGCCGAGGTCCGTGAGCAGGCTCTGCAAGTCGAGATTGAGCGCCTTCATAGGGAGGAGTTACCTGCCAGGGAAGCTGCTGCTACTGCTACTGCCTCCCGAACTACAGTAAAGGAGTACAAGGACTCCAACCAGTTCGTCATGGATACTTCCAAAGCATATCGGGTGGGATTCAGGAGGTGGCGGGACCAAGTCAAAACCAAACACCTTGAGCTTCCGCTGGAGGGTGTGAGCTCACATGGTTATGGCAATGAGAGTCCGGAATCCGCCGAAGATCTGGACGAGGATGAGGAGGGAGAGGAGGAGGAAGCTAGAGAGGGAAGTAAAGCAAGCTAGTTTGTAGGAACTGAACTTGTAATTTTTCAAACTTTATTGATGTAGTACAACTATTGTAATTGATACTTTTATTATAGCACTGCAAGAAGCACTTTTCAAGAATAGTATTTTTTTTAACATTTTCGAGTTCCATGTGTTCTTAATCTTTTTCCCCCCTACATCTTCCAACTTGTATGTCCGTGGCTTTATCTCTGTTGTGACTCTGTATGGGCCCTCCCAATTGGGCTTTAAGTTGTGCGACCCTGACTCGGACGAGTTGTTCCGCGCTTTTCTCAGGACTAAGTCTCCCGACTGGAAATTTCGTACTTTGACGCGTTTGTTGTAGTACCTGGTTACTTTTTGTTGGTATGCTGCAACTTTTAGACTCGTCTGATCCTGTCTCTCTTCTAGTAGGTCTATTTCTGATATGAGCTCTTCATTGTTGGTCTGCTCGCTAAAGTACTGCCTTTGCCAGGAGGGTATCCCTACCTCTGTTGGGATGACCGCTTCTATGCCGAAGGTGAGCATAAAAGGAGTTTCCCCTGTTGCCGCCCTCTTGGTGGTATGGTATGCCCATATGAGTGAAGGGAGTTCCTCTAGCCATCTACCTTGCATAGACTCGAGTCGCGTCCTCAACCTGTGCAGTATCGTCCGGTTCATGTTCTCTACCTGTCCATTGCTCTGGGGGTGCGCTACTAATGCGAAGAAGAGCTTAATAGATAGGTCCGAACAAAACTTTTTGAAGTGTTTGTTGTCAAACTGCCTCTCGTGGTCCTTAATTAGTGCCCAAGGGATTCCGAATCGGCAAACCACTGCTGTCCACACAAAGCGCGTAATGTTCCGCTCTGTTATGGTGGCTAGTGGTTCGACCTCTACCCACTTAGTAAAATAATCTATTGCTACCAACAAAAACTTTTTTAAGCCAGTCTTCTGTGGTAGAGGTCCGAGGATGTCTATCCCCCACTGCGCGAAGGGGCAGGGACTGGTCAGAGGAGAGAGTAGATTAAAGGTTACGTGTGGTACTACTGCGCATCTTTGACATCCGTCGCATCGTTTGACGAGCTCGACCGCGTCCTTCTTCACTGTGGGCCAATAAAATCCCTGCCGCATGGCCTTGTGGGCCAGAGCCCTGTTGGTAAGGTGGTTTTCGCACACTCCTTCGTGGATTTCCCGTAGTATGTACTCCCCTTCCTTGTTGCTTAGACACCGAAGGTAGGGCAGTGTTAGGGATCGCCTGTAGAGCTCCCGGCCCATCAGTGTGTATCTTACAACTTTCCTCCTCAGCTTTAGAGCTTCCTTTTTGTTTTCTGGTAGGGATCCATCCTGAAGGTATAGGAATAGAGACGCTCTCCAATCGTCTTCGCTGATTTTGGACTCCATTGAGTTAATTCTGTCCTCGTCGTATGAGGGTTTCCCTATTTGTTCAAGATAAATAGCGTCTTTCCATTTCGAACTGGTTACTGAGGCCAATTTTGCGAGTGCGTCCGCCTTTTTGTTCTCTGCCCTTGGTACGTGTTCTATGTCGAACTAAATGAATGCTTTTGTGTATTCTCAGGCCGTAAAGAGATATTTCTTCATTCTTTGATCCCTAGCCTCAAATTCTCCTTTCAGCTGCTCTACCACCAGTTAGGAATCACTCAATACCTTGATTTGTGCCACCCCTAATGCTTCTGCCAGTCGTAGGCCTGCTAACAAAGCTTCATACTCTACATCATTGTTGATTGCTGTGAACTCCATCTTTAGTGCGAAAAGAGTTTCACTGCCGTCCAGGACTGAAAGTATGAATCCAGCTCTTCCTCCAACAGCGTTAGAGGATCCATCAACATGTAGTGTCCATATATCCGACTTAGTGGATGAATCGAGGAGCCTCTCTGCTGTGAAGTCAGCGAGTACCTGGGCCTTGACAGCAAGCCTTGGTTGATACTGTATGTCGAACTCACTTAATTCGATTAACCACCTCATCATCCTTCCCAAACTCTCCGGCCGCTGCAGAATTTGCCTCATTGGTAGCTGTCGCGACGTCCCATGAGCGCGTGTGCCCCAGGCGGCGAAATTAAAAATCAATTTTAATATTTTCATGGAAAATCATGGAATGTCGGAGTTGCCATTAACCTTTAGTGTGGTTAGAACACGTGATGACTATCCCGTTAGGGGTAAAATAGGTCTACATTACCAGAGTTAGGCTCGGGAGTTCGGTTACGCGAGGGGAAGGTACGAGCACCCCCTACGCACCCGTTCTTACGAACGGTACCTAATTAATTTGAAATTATCCCTAAGTTAATCTAATAAGTCCTTAAATTACTCCTTTTTGTGAATTTATAAATACCTATGAAAAATAAATAAATAAATAAATAAATAAATATATACATATATTCCCTCAGAGCTTAAGGTACGTGAAGCCCGAAGGCTCATACCCCCGCATTAAAATCATAGGAATAAAATCGAAAATAATTTACAAAATACACTTCCAAATTTTGAAAACTTTCTAAGGTTTTTCTAAGTATTAAAATACTAGTTAGAAGGTTTTTGGAACTAAAAAAAATGATTTCTAAGTTTCAAAGTATTTTCCTTGCCTTTTTTCTATTTTTATGATTTTTTATTTTTTTTTTCATATTTTTACTGTATTTTGAAATAATAAATCAAAAATATTTTTAAAATTTTCTCCTAATTTTCTGTTTTTAATAATTTTTCATATTTTTCTGAAATTTCAAATAGCTAAATAAAAAGAGGAAAAATGTACTACTAATACTATAAATCATAACACGTAAAAATTATATATCATAATAATCGAAATCTCAATATTAAATCCTAAATGTTAATAATCAACCTAACTTTAATACTATAATCTAGTATGGAAATAATCAAACCCTAGAAATTATGCACTTTTATAGACACGTAAGGAGAAAGAACAAGATTATGGAAACCGTTCAAATAATAAATCTGCCATAGAATATGCACATAAATAATAAATACGCATGTCATAATATTAGATATACTACCATAATAATAATCTACCACAATACTTAATGAACTACCTGGCGCACTACTTTTCTACATAACATGGTATCCTAATGATAAATTACCATAATAAATAATAATAATAATAATAATAATAATAATAATAATAATAATAATAATAAAATATTAACAAGGATTACTAAATATAAGCATAATAACAAAGCCATAATATTATATATACTAAACACTAACAATACCATAGTACTCATAATAACAGTGAATATACACTAAAATGCCAAATATAAGCGTAACAATAATATAAGTACTTAATAATAATATAATAACAATATCTCATAAATATATACATTATAATAAAAATAACAACAAAAAACATATTAAACATAAACACAACAGTTAATCTATCCCGTATAATAACAATGATAATACATAAACACAACAGTTAATCTATCCCATATAATAACAATGATAACATATAATAAATAAAAAAAACTGGAACTTTAAATATTAAACAGGACCAATATATGTATATGTATGTATATCGTGGGTGTGTGTGTATGCAGGAGTGTATGCATGCTTACCAGGGGCTTACCGTTGGGGGAGTACTGCAGGAGTTGGGTGCTGGTGGTGGAGCCGAAGCTGGATTGAGGCAGAACAAGGAGGCGACTGCTGCTGTAGTTGCAGGCGAGTGGCCGGTGATGGAGTTGTATTGCTGCTGGTGAGTGGCAGGTGATGGAGTCGTGGTCGTGAGCAGCGAAAGCGTCAGAGCTGGTATGCTGTTGGTGCTCGTGGTGGCTGGAGGCGGAGCAGAGCAGCTGTTGCCAGAGGGAATGGCGGGAAGATGGAGAACTCCAGTGATTGCAGAGTGGGGAAGGATGAGGATAGCTGCTTGTAAGCCCAATACGCACGCTTCATACTCAGCTATATTATTGGTACACGGAAAGGTGAGTTTGGTTGTGATTGGGTAATATTTACCCTCTGGTGATATGAGTACAGCCCCTATTCCATGCCCCCATACGTTGGTTGCCCCGTCAAATAGTATCTCCCAACATTATCTTCCTTTTCTTGATCAATTGAATCAATATCTTGATCCGGGAAGTCAAACTCCATGGGTTGGTAATCATTAACAGCCCTATCAGCCAAATATTCTGCTATAATGCTCCCTTTGATGACTTTTCTCGTTACATATGTAATATCATATTCAGTCAACAGCATTTGCCAACGAGCCATCCGTCCTGTTACTGCGGGTTTCTCAAAAACATACTTAATCGGATCCATTTTAGAAATCAGCCATGTTGTGTAATACAGCGTGTATTGCCTTAATCTGCTAACCACCCACACCAAAGCGCAACATGTCTTCTCTAGGTTAGAGTACCTAGATTCGTATTCCGTGAACTTTTTGCTTAGATAATAGATGGCGCGCTCCTTTCTTCCAGACTCATCGTGTTGTCCTAACACACACCCCATGGAATTCTCTGATACTACTAAGTATAATATAAGAGGCCTTCCAGGTACAGGGGGAACCAAAACTGGAGGGTTCAATAGATATTCTTTTATTTTCTCAAAAGCTTTCTGACAATCTTCATTCCATTTTTCAGGATTATCCTTCTTTAGCAGCTTAAATATGGGCTCGCAAGTAGCAGTCAACTGAGATATAAATCGGGCTATGTAGTTTAATTTGCCTAGGAAACTCCTGACCTCTTTTTCGGTTTTGAGACTAGGCATTTCTCGAATAGCTTTTGTTTTATCTGGGTCTACCTCAATCCCTTTCTCACTTACGATAAATCCCAACAATTTTCCTGAAGAAGCTCCGAATGTACATTTTTCTGGATTTAATTTCAGTTGACATTTTCATAGCCTTTTAAATAGCTTCCTTAAGTTCATCACATGGCTATACTCATCCCGAGACTTAACGATCATGTCGTCCACATATACTTCTATCTCCTTATGCATCAAGTCGTGGAATAACTTTACCATGGCTCTCTGATAGGTTGCCCCTGCATTCTTTAAACTGAAAGGCATAACCTTGTAGCAAAAGGTCCCCCATAAGGTGCTAAACGTGGTCTTCTCTTTATCTTCCAGGGCCATCTTAATTTGATTATATCCAGAAAATCCATCCATGAATGAAAACAGGGCATGTCCCGCCGTATTGTCTACCAGCACATCTATGTGTGGAAGTGGGAAATTCCGCCGTATTGTCTACCAGCACATCTATGTGTGGAAGTGGGAAATTATCTTTAGGGCTAGCTTTATTCAAGTCTCGATAGTCAACACAGACTCTCACTTTTCCATTTTTCTTCATTATTGGAACTACATTGGCCATCCACTCTGGATATTTGGCTACTTCTAAAAAACCAGCCTCAAACTGCTTTTGTACCTCTTCTTTTATTTTGATCAACATATCTGGGCGCATCATCCTCAATTTCTGTTTTACCGGTTTGCTATCTGGGTAAATGGGTATTTTATGTGTTACTAAGTCTGTATCCAAACCCGGCATGTCCTGATATGACCATGCGAAAACATCTTGGTATTCCTTCAGAAGGTTTATCATTTCGCATCTTTCTCTTCCTCCCAACAGTGCCCCGATTTTTACTTCTTTTGGTTCCTCATTAGTCCCCAAATTTATTGTGACCGTGGGGTCACAACTGGTTAAAGTTGCTTTTTCATCGGATTTCAACATTCTTTGCATTTCAGGTGATAAGTTGGTTTCCTCTTCTATTTCAGCTTCTAGGATTAAGTTTTCAAAGTTAACATCAATTTCTGGCTCCTGAATACTGGTATGATTATTTTCCCTATCCCTGCATAAAACAAAGGTAAACAATTTTTTGACAACTGATCCCATGATGCAATAAATGCGAAAGAAATGCATACTTGTTTTATTGATGAAAAAGACAAACGGTCCGAGGCGATAATGTCCACGGATTACAAAAAGAAAGCAAAATGAGCAAAAGCTATTACATGAAGTGAATTGGGTAATCAAAAGATGTCCAGTTCTGGATTTCTGCTCCTGTAGTCAATGGGTAGATCCATCTACTTGAGTCATTCATGTGGTCCCTCGATTCCAAGGCCAATATGCTCATCTGTTTCATTTCTTCCTCAAGAGTGACTTGATTGCCCTTTCAAAAGGTCTGATTCATTGGCGGGACTTCTACCCCCCTTTTGGTACTTACTCTTCCTGTGCGCCTCTCGATTTGGAGTATTCTTTTCTCTTCTACCTTCTTCTTATGGTCAGCTAAAGTAGGAGTATATCCGATGCCGTATCTCTCATTCATGCCTTCTGGTAACAATGGCATTGCGATGCCCTGAAGATACTTCCCCAACCCTTTTCTTGGGCAAAACCCCGATTTAATCATTTCAGCAGCCACCATACGTATGGAAGAAGAGATCTGAGGTTGAGGGATAAAAGATCCCTCCATTATAGTAATGATGTTGATGATCTCAAATGCTCGGAATGAATCTTCATAGGCTTCTTCAGCTGCTTCCACATAGGGAGTGGAAGAAGGTTTAGTAACCATTATATCGGTCTCTTCATAAACACATACCAATTTATCCCCTACTACAAATTTCACTCGCTGATGCAAAGATGATGGAACTGCCCCTGTATTATGTATCCACGGCCTTCCCAAGAGACAACTGTATGAAGGTGTAATATCCATGACTTGAAAAGTGATATTGAAGGTTACTGGTCCAATCTGAATAGGGATGTCAAGCGACCCTACTGACTCTCTTCATGTTCCATCGAAGGCACGCACCACCAAATTGTTTGGTGTCACATAAGAAGGATCAATGGGTAACCTTTGCAGTGTAGTCATTGGCATAACATTGAGGGATGACCCATTATCTATCAAGACTCGAGACATCATGTGATCCTTACATTTGGTGGATATATGCAGCGCCTTGTTATGCCCCTGGCCTTCTGGCGGAATTTCTTTATCAGTAAAAGTGATGTAGTTGGAGGCTGCCAGACTTCTGATCACATGATTGAATTTATCGACGCTGATATCTTGGGGAATGTAGACTTGATTTAGAACTTTAAGTAACACCTCCCCATGGGTCTCCGAATTTAGTAGAAGTGACAAAACAGATATGTGAGCCGGCATTTTCTTTAGTTGGTCCACAATGTTGTATTCGCTATGCTTTATTATCTTCAGGAATTCTTCGGCCTCTCCATTGGATATTGGACTTTTCACTGCCCTGTCTGGTTCCCCTGCATTTTGTTGATTTGATTTAGAAGAATCTGGCATATACACCCTACCACTTCGGGTTATCCCTTTTACCCCTGCTATATTGCTGGTGCTTCCTTCGATATACGCTTCGCATTCATATTTCCAGGGTACTGCTTGGTTACTTTTGTATGGGAATGGCCTGGGAGTAGAGATCACCAAGCGAGCTGGCGCTTCCTGCGTGGGAAGGGCCTTGTTCATGGTGGGTATGAATGGTTGATTAGTGCACTGATGATATACTAGCCTATTTTCCCCAATGACTGCAATCTCTCCACTCTTGCGGGTACAACTGATCTCTACAGACTTATTATCCACCATCTTTTGCAGAAAAATTCTAAAGGTTACACACTGTTTCACAGATCTTCCTTCTTTACTCTGACATAAACAAGGTGCATTGGTAGGGCAAACGGCCTCCTGCTCTATTTGACCTACCGCAATAAGTTCATTGAACACCCAATCTAGAGACATTTGTTCAAAATCCACTTCATTCGTCCCTTCCTCTATCATTCCGACATTGTTACCCCCATGATTGGGCAAAGGGTTCCCTTGAATTCCTGGTTGTTTATCATCAAATGCTAGCCATCCGGCTTCTCTTAGTGTTTGAACCTTATTTTTGAATGCCCAACAATGCTCAATAGTGTGCCCGGGAGTGTTAGCGTGATACGCACACTTGGCTTCAGGGTCATACCATTGTGGAAAGGGTGCCGTAACAACCGTTCCCGGAATGACTGAAACTAAGTTCCTTTCCATCAATTGTGGGAATAATTCTGAGTATGTCATTGGAATAGGATCTATCCTTCTCACATTTCTCTGTATGCCTCTATCATGTGTTCGCACATTCGGTTGGGTGGGCATGGTCCCGGAAGGAACAACTTGGGGTCTTGCGCCTGTATGAACTGTCTGGTTGACAGAGGGTTTGAAAATGAAATTCCTCCTAGTCCCTTGGCCTTGCTCTCTTTGATATTGTTGCCTTCGAACCATCTGGACCTCTTCGTCCTTCTTCTTGCTTGTCCACTTCTTGCATAGACCAGTCTCTGCACTGATACTTTTAGTTCTTCCGACTTTGATGGCCGTCTCAATCCTCTCTCCGGTAGAAACAATGTCCATGAAATCATGGGGGGTTGCCCCTAGGAGATGCCCGAAGTAAGGATCTTTCAACGTATTCACAAATAGGGAAACAACCTCCCTATCTTCCACCGGAGGATTTACTTGGACCGACATGTCCCTCCACCTATATGCATATTCTCTAAATGTTTCGATGGGTTTCATTTGCAAACTCTGCAAGGTCATACGATCGGGTGCCATTTCTATAACATGGCGATATTGAGCTATGAAAGAATTAGTCAGATCTTTCCATGTGCGGATCCGAGCTCGATCTTGTTGAATATACCACCTGATAGCTGCCCCTGTCAAGCTATCTTGAAAGCAATGCATCATTAGTCTCTCATTATCGGAATGTGCAGCCATTTTTTGGCAATACAGGGGCAAGTGAGTTCGAGGACAATTAGTTCCATCAAATTTTTCAAAATCTGGTACTTTGAATTTCGGTGGCAGGGTGACCTTTGGCACGAGGCACAGGTCATTGGGATCTATAGAGTCGAATGTATTGGATCCCTCAATAGCTTTCAAGCGTTCCTCTAGTACGTCGTAACGACGTTCAGTTTCAGATCTGTTCATCCCCAGATTAGAAGCTACTAATGGGGGAGTCCTCACCACTGGGAACCCCTGTGCTGGTACATTAGGAATGAACGGAGGTATACTTGGCATCGAACCCTCCATGACGCCAGGTAGTGGAGCTGACGTTTGTCCATGCACTGGGGTAAACCCTGGAGGATGAGTGGGGTCCATATCTGTCTCCGGATCATTCTGTACTGCTTTTCCTTTGTTCGTCAATAATTCCAGGATCTTGCTCATTTTTTCATTCAATTCTTCTTGTCCTTGCTCTATGCCCAGGACTCTACTTTCCAACTGTTCACTCATTTCTTTGGCCCTTCTCCTGGTATTGTATTAATGCGTGACAGTCTCAATGTTGCTTGCTCAGACGAATTCTATGGCTAGGCACTGCAAACCAAAACTTTCCCTTTTTAGAACCGTGAATGCATAGGTATGAATGCATGAAATGTGATGGTCTTTTCAAGACATGTGTAAATTTCACAAATATGAAACATATGTATGCAACCTAATGTACTCCAATCAAGGTTCATGGAAGAGATCATCATCATTCTAGAAAATAAAATCTGCTTTTCATTAAAAGAAGCCTTTCATACAATAACAAATCCAACCGAATATTAAATCAAGATCTGCTCATGATTGCACAATCTCTGCATTTTGCTGTGTCGTCTTTTTATGCAAAGCCCAAACTTGGCCTCCCAGTAGCCCACATTCGTTATGCACGGCTCCATCTTTTCCAGTACTTGATTATACTTGCTTCTCTGCTCATTCCACTGCCTCTCCAGCTCTTGTATGTAGAGTGATTTCTTTTTACTTTCAGTATGGGCATCTTCTAACATTTGAGATTTCCGTTCAAGTGCTGCTCGAAGCCTTCGTCTTTCCTTCCTTAGAGCCACGACCTCTTCTTCTGATTGTATATACCGAATCCTCTGTCGCTTGATTTCCTTGCGATAGACAGAGACTAGTGCCTCCTTTTGCTGATTCTCTACTTCTGCTCTTGCATCTCCTTTTTCTGCTGGGCATGGATCCCCTTGTAGCTTCAATTGCATGCATGCGCTTGGTGATTTAACACGCTCAATAACGACTTCTGGGATTCTTTTGAGTTGGGGGTTTACTCGGTTTTCCCGCCATACTTCATAATTTCCTTGGACTGTGGCAATTTCATCACCCGGACCTATTAGGTGCACATGTTTCCAAGCCACCATGAACTTTCTAATCTGATTTTGAGTGTCTCCTATTTCATATGCAAAGTCCGAGTCGGCTAATCCATGAGTCATAGGCACAAACTGAGACGCTCCCACTTGCCTTTTTGCCATCAAAGGAGCGTATGCTATTCCTCCCCATGGACCTAATAACGGGACCCATGGGAAGTTTCCACATCGATACATCATGTTGGAATGGTTCATCCATGGCGCTTGCCAAACTAATCCCAACTCCCTCAGTTTGTGTAATTTTTCATTCCAGTTAGCCTTGCTCCATTGAACATTCTGCTGAGCCTCCTCGAACTCGGCTAAGGGGATTCGAAGAGCTGAAAAGGTGTTACGGTACCCCCCTTGGTTACTTGGCAGGTGACTGGCGAACCAAACATAGAGTAATGATACACAACATTTCAGTCGTTCCTGACCCTTGCTCCTACACTTGTTAAGAGATCGAAAGGTTTCTGCCAAAATCCCGGGAATCGGATTAGCCCCATTCTTTACTTGCGCCACAAAAGAAATAGTGGATCTATCAATGGTCCCTAGTTCTTTGGGAAATACAATTAGGCCATATATGGCCAGTGCGAACAAATGTATCTGAACCTCTTCACCTCTCTCTTCTTCCAACAACTCCTTCAAGCATTTCCAAGTGATCCTTTTGCTTTCTCCTACCGTTCGTTGAATCTTGACCCCAGCAAGGTTATACAACTCCCGTGCTAAGGAAATCCTAGAATCAGGCACATAAGTACGGTAGGGTGATCGTTGTGTCATCAAATGCAGTAACGAGGTGTACTCTTCAATTGTAGGAACCATGTCGATTCCATCTATCGTAAAACATGTGTACGGAGGATTCCAAAAGTCCACCAATGTCTTCACCATCTGAAGATTCACCGTTATGTGTAACAAGAAACCGATATGGCCATATAACTGTGAGAATTCCAAACGGCGTTGCGGGGTCCAATCCTTCCAGATAGTTTTTAGTTCCTCCTGGGGGTTTGACCGGGTATATAAGCACACTTTGGCAGGTAATTCTACTTCCGATTCCTCGTTCAAGCTATCTCCCCACTGCTTTTGCTATCTTTCAGAATACAACTGTACTACGGATTCGGTCTCTTGATAAACAACAGTGTCCTCCATAGCTAAATCTGATCGCTTCCACAAACCTTGGGAAAGTAAATGGGATGCCTATATGGATGCAATATGTTAGCAACATTTTCATATAATTCAAAGCAGAAACTTAGGATGTGACTACCAACTTATTGGAGATGACTATGCCTGCATGTTTATGAAATTGAGCATGGGATGCATGATTATGAAATGTGTGAATGCATAAGTATTTAATGCATGACCATGGGATGCAATGTGTATTTATGTATGGGTGTACTTAGTGCAAAAATACATACAAATAGGATATGAACATATATGCAACCTATTGTGCGTGAAATTATGCATGAATGCATGGATGCAATGTAACCTAACTAATTACTTTGTCAGCATTCTAGGAAAAGTCCCACTAATGAGAGATTTCAAGATTACGACAATCATTGATGGGCCATAATTTCAATTCAATTCTTCTCTCAATCATTCTTTTCCTTGATGACGATCCATGTACCTCAGATTCTATAAGGGGTCAGATTATGATCTGAGGTTGGGATTGACCCAGGTTAGTCAACCCATTGGATTTGTTCAATACGGGTTTGTGGACTTTAGTGTGCACTTGAGCCTCAAGTATATGGGCTTCAATATATTTCATGATGGGATCAGGCCCTAGTTTTAAAAGGACTTGGGCTTGGATTGCTTGGAAAATATTGGCCCGGATTTTTGGGTAATAGGGCCGAAGCCCATTTTTGGAAATCTGGGTTTGACCCTTTTTAAAAATCAAGCCTGGGACGAGTTTTTACTCAGGAAAATGTTGGGCCTATGCTTGTTATTTCTTAAAAAATTGGGCTCGAGTTATTTGAAAAGGGTTGGGCCGACCCATATTTTAAAATACTTGGCCCAAGTAGTTTATTTTTTTTTAAAAAAGGATGGGCCATAGTCTCATTATTGGGCTTTTTAGAATACTGGCTAAGTAGTATGTAAGTCTAAAATGGATGCAAAATGTATGATATAATACAAAGTATCTCACAACATATATACAACATATTATACATGGAGAAGGATGTGGATCCTGTCCCGACCCAGGGTAGGTATGTATATACAAGGTTTTTCATGGCTCTATCCTAGTTAAGGGAAAATTATGGATAAGTACGTGTAGGAAGGCTCTAATCCCTATTGACAAAAAGGTCTCCAGTTTGAAATTTCATCCTCCCCCATAGGGATTCGGACAAAACTCGCACTAAGCGGGGTGGTTCGCGGGTCCCATCAAGCTTAAGCTACGAAGCGACAAACGCTATTACACCCCTATCTAATCTTAGCAGGTAAAGCTCGAGTATAGAGCGTGAAAGTGTGTGAATTCAATTTTAACCTAATCCCGCTACCTCCACATTGATTCACATGCTATAAACAATATGGAAACAAGATATCTACAATTAATATATTTATTCAAGAGATAAGGAAACACAATATATGCAATTAATATGTTTATTCAAAAAAAAATGGAAACAAAATATTGTCAGTTAATATGCTTACTTAAAAAGAATATGGAAATAAAATATTTACGATTAGTATACAAAATATCTATAATTAATATACTTATTCAAAATATCTTACAATTAATATGCTTTATTCAGAATATTTGGAAACAAAATATCTACAATTAATATTCACAAAATTAGGAAACAAAATATTTTTAATTAATTAAGGTTATTTGTAAATTATGGAAGCAAGATATTTACAATTAATCAAGGTTATTTACAAATTACAATATTTACAAAATAAGGAGTATTAACTTCATTCTTATTTACTATTTTCTTGATTTTTAAATTTTTTTCTCTTTCAGCAAGTTTAAGGGATTCCAACTCCTTTATTGTACCTTCATTCTTATTTTTAGATTCTTAATTTTTCTCTTTCAGTAAGATTTTTAGATTCTACCTCTTTTATCATAGTTTCATTCTTATTTTCTATTTTCTTGATTTTTAAATCTTTTTTTCTTTCAGCAAGTTTAAGAGATTCCAACTCCTTTATTGTACCTTTATTCTTATTTTTCAATGAGGTATATTGTTTAGTTATTTTGACTAGGATCTTATGAACTTTGAATAATTCATTTTATAAATCTTCATAAGATGACATGCTCTCATCATTGGATTCATTAGATGAATCACTACTATATTCATTAACCGATTTGGATGAGAAATTGTGTTCTTCATCATCGTCTCATGCCATATAGCAGGCAACCTCTTGGTCACTTGATTCACTTTCTGAACTACTTGTACTCATGTTGTCCCAAGTAGTGACTTTCATTACCTTTTTCTTTTTCTTTTTAGAATTTTTCTTAAGTTTTGGACAATCCGATTTTAGATGTCCAACTTTCTTGCAATTATAACATTTAGGGATTTTATTTCTTGATTTCTTTGTATTGGATTCTTCTTCATCTGATTTGGATTTTAAGTTCCTAATTTTTTTTGTGAATTTGTTCTTCCTTCTAAGAATTCTTGCTAGCTTCTTGGATATGTAGGCTAATTCATTTTCATCCATCTTTTCTTCATCTTCATCACTAGAGTTTTCTTTTGATGTTTTAAAAGCAATAGATTCTTGGGCATTAGATTTTCCACTTCTTGCATTCATTGTCATTTCATATGTGAGGAGAGAACCTATGAGTTCGTCTAAGGAAATGTTTTTAAGGTTTCATCCTTCTGTTATAGCTATGGCTTTTGGTTCCCATATAGGTAGCAGCCCTCTAAGAATTTTCTGGATCATTTCATAAGTGGTGTATGTTTTTCCTAAGGCATCGAGAGAGTTAATAATGCGAGTGAACCTAGTGTACATACTAGTGATGATTTCATCCGGGTTCATCTTAAAAGCTTCATACTCGATAGTGAGCATATCGATTCGATTGTCCCTTACATCAATAGTACCTTCATAGGTTACTTCTAATTTATCCCATATTTCTTTGGATGATTTGCAAGTCATGACCCTATTGAATTCATTCATATCAAGAGCACAATATAATGCATTCATGACACTTGAATTTACTTGTAGCATCCTATGGTCATTGTCGGTCCATTCTATTTCTTCTTTAGGTACTTCTATATCATCTACAAGTATAGTAGGGATTAAGTCACCATGTGTGACAACCTTCCATATTTTCCAATCCATTGTTTATAGGTAAATTCTCATATGTTGTTTCCAAAATGTATAATTTAAACCACAAAAGATGGGAGGTCTGGTTGAGGATTGACCCTCTCCAAAGGAAGCTAGGCCTAAGTGTGCCATATAGATCTTTATGTAGCTTCTAGTTAGGATTTGCTACAACTCCGCTCTGATACCAATTGAAAACTAAGGTGTAGTCCAAAGAGAGGGGTGAATTGGGTTATTAAAATTTTATTTTAAATCTTTTATGAATTCTTAACTTCTTTTAATTCTATTAATGAATTCTTGACTTCTTGTTGATTTATCCAATACACAACAAATACTTAAGTCTTTATTCAATTCTCAAAAACAATATTCAATCCACAACCATTCACCAACAAAGTAACCAATTGATCAACCAAACTTTAAATCATTCAACTACAATAGATTCAATCAGTCAAATATTCAATCAAAAAAGCTTTATAGCAATTCTCAGCTTTTGTTAACAGTCTTGTGTATATAAATTTGATTTAAGCCTTATAGTAATGAAACTTGTTTCTTCAATGCAAACCATAACTCAAATTCCCAACAACTCAGAATTTAAATAAACTCTTAGTTAATTTGTCTTTGAGTGTTAACCAATCAACGTACTCCCTTTGAGGTTTACGCAAAGTATTGATCAACCAACGTACTTCCTTTCGCTTTTTGCAAGTCCCAAAAAAAAAATATATATATTGAACTTCAGCTTATTTAAAATCCAATCCACATAGTTCTTCTCATTAAGAAATTAAAACATTCACGCAGTTTATATGTTTGCTGGAATTTAAAGAGAGTAAGGGGGAGAGAGTGACCCTGAGTTTTTTATGAGGTTCGGCTTCTCACCAGCCTACGTCCTCGCCTTAGTCACCACCTAAGGATTCCACAACAACAGTTCCTTTCCAAGCGGAACAAAACTGTTACACATTCCTTCAATAGGCAAGAGCACCGCCTCTCCAAGTGATACCCCACACTCTATCACTCCTTTAATAGGCTAGAGTTGTACCTCTCCAACCACAATTCCACTCCCAACAACAGATTTTGGGCAGCAACATCCTGCTTGCTCTTCCCCATAGGAGTAGAAAGAATCCCATCCTAAAACTTATTATTCAAAGCCCAGTTCTCATCCAATCCCCCCCTCAAAAATAGATATGTTCTCTAAAATTTCAAGCAGCATTAGAAAATTTGGACGCATAATCCAAATGTTTGCAGATCAGATCCAACAATAGACCACATTCACATGCAAAGTCCCAATCAAATTCACAATAGCCTGGTTGCTGCCACCAGTTTGCAAGGTGATGGAGCCAAAGAACTTGTAATTTCTTGGAATGCTACGCACTGCTATATTGAAAATAGAATGAAATTTCTTTATTTCTCGAATTCTTAATCATATACAACTTAATCTTATAATATATAATACAATCAAATATTCTAAATAAGGAAACAATCTTCCTACAGAACAATATACAATCTTCTACATTTACCCACTTTCCTTATTTACTCAACATTCTCAAGGATACTTAGGATTTCAACACTTTCCCTCAAGTTGGATATATTAATCATCTCCAACTGGCTAATGAATTCATCAAAATTCTATCGTGCTAACCCTTTAGTAAAGATATCTGTAGTTTGTTCCTTAGTAGGTACACAAGTTATACAGATGATTCCTTCTTCAACCATCTCTTTGATAAAATGTCGGTCCACTTCCACATGTTTAGTCTTGTCATGTTGAACTTGATTGAGAGAGATATTCATAATCGCTTTGTTGTCACCATAGAGTTTGATAGGAAATTTCACCGGAATGTGCAACTCTTCCAAGAGTTTCTGTAACCACAGTCAATCATATATTCCTTGTGCAACTGCTCTGAACCACTGCATTTTGTTTTTTACTTCTCTAAGTTACCAAACTTCACCATACAAAAGTGCAATATCTGGTGATAGACCTTCTATCTTCCACTGATCCTGCCCAATCCGCATCTGTTAAAATTTTCTACTTCATTGCTTTCACATTTCTTGAAAAAAAGTCATTTGCTCGAAGAGTCCTTGAGGTACTTAAAGATCTTGTACACAACATCTAGATGAGTCTTTTTTGGTGAATGCATGTGTTGGCTTACCACACTTACCGCAAATGCATTATTTAGTTTGGAATGTGATAGGTAGATTAGCTTACCAACCAATCTCTGATACCTCTCCTTTTCAACTGGTATTCCGCAGTTTTCAACCTTCTTTATTGCTTCAATTGGAGTTTCACTAGATTTGCATCCAAGCATGCCAGTTTTGGTTAGGAGATTAGTGATATACTTTCGTTGAGAGACATCGATACCCTTTTTTGATCTAGCAACTTCCATTCACAAGTGAGAACAAAGGTGTAGTCTCAAGGAGGGTGGGTAAATTGGGTTTTAAAATTTTCTTTTAATTCCTTTAATGAAAACTTAACCTTTTGGTGATAATGCACAACAACTTAATTCTTTTTATTCAATCCACAACCACACGAACATTCAATCAAACAAATTAACCAAGCCAATCAATCATAAAACATTCAATCAATATATACTTTGCTACTTAATGGAAATTCTCAGTTTTTTCAACTTGTGTGCAGTCTTGTTTATATAAATTTGAATCAAGCCCTGTATATATGAAATTTGTCTCTCAATTTGATATCCAATACAACATCCAATCACTCTTTCCAAATACTTAGACCTTAAATAAACTTTAAGCTAAAGACTCTTGAGATGTTGAATCAATCAACGTACACCTTTACAATTTCCGCAAAAGATTGATCAACTAACGTACTCCCTTTTGGTTTCCGCAATTCCAAAAATAAATTAATTTTAAGTTTATTTAATATCTAATCCACGTAGTGTATATGATTTACATATTTAAAACATCCACACAGTTTTATATGTGTTGAAAATAAAGAGAGTAAGGGAAAGAGAGAGTGAGATCGGGATTTTTACGAGGTTCGACTTATACCCAGCCTACGTCCTCGCCTTTGGCAAACCACCGAAGGATTCATTAAACTAGTTCCTTTGCCGAGCGGAACAATACCGTTACACACTCCTTTAGTAGTCTGGATAGCATCGATAGCACATCTTTTATTATGTTTGATTTGCAGATGAAATAGAAGCATGAAGGAATAGAATGAAAATTTAAATGGAGATTATATGATGAAATCAAGTTATAAATTTAATTCTATTTTCTTTTATTTTATTCTATTTCTACCTACCATAGGTGCTAAGGAAAAGAAACTGAAATATTCAAAGAGGTACATATTTCTCTACTGGCTCACTAGGTGCTACGCAGTAATGAATTGAGAACTATTTATGAAGCTAGTAGCTTTGAGCGGGAAGCAAGGGGATGAAAAAGGAAACCCTAGGCTTGGCTTGGTTTGGTTTGGTTTCAATGTCATTTTGTCATCATTTGCAGTCTATAGCTGTTGCAAAATACAAGAGTTGTAAAGCGGTGGTGCCTGCTTCTCTTTGGACAGTGTGGGATATAAGTTATAAGATAATAAAATGACATATGATTTAAGTTTGTAACACACTGTAGCATACAAAAAATATAAGTTATAAACACCAATTTACATGCTTGATATTACTTATGAAGATTTCATCCCATGCGTTGTATCTTCCTATAGACCATTAATGCATAAAATAAAAACATTGCCTCAACGATTGTCCAAGTAATAAACTAAATGCTTTTCTAATTAAATTAATATTAAGATTCGAGTCTTAAGGGTTTCGATTTTCTATCTGAATACTTTTAGCGGGGAGAGGTAGAGGAAGGAAACCTATTATTCCAATCAATTAATCAAGTGTCTGGAGTATCATGAATACCATTATTTCAAAACAAAAAAATTTATCTTAAAAAATATGCTTTGGAGATCTTAGGGTTTGTTTTCAAATAACTTTTGCAAGAATAATAAAATATAAAATCTTTGAATCAGAATATAGCTTTGAATATCACAAAGATTTAAGATCTTACTTTCAAATACCTTGACGAAACTAATCCTAAAATATTAATTGAAGTTACTGCTGATATAATTTTTGATAAGTGAACTGTCTATATAGGTTTCTGCTTCATTGAAATTCAGACACCTTTATAGCTAGAGGGAGTTAATTTTCTTCAGCCTTATCTCCAGTAGCAACAACAAATCTTTGAGAATGATCAAATAAAGCACATTTCAATCTCAACTTTCAACTTGACGGATAGATTTGTTCTACTTACCCACCACCTTATATATTTAATTTTCAATCTCCTCCATATATTCGATCAATTAGTTTCATTATGCGTTGTCAATGTTGTAACCTATTTCTTTTTATTCTTTAAAATAATGAACACTTGATATATCTCTTATAAGGCTACATAAATAAAAAGTTTATTAGAAAAACTAGATGTGTCTTCAAACTTGTTTATTTCATTTGCTACACGAGTTGACAAACCCGCAGAAAGCATCCCATCCTTCTGTGCTAGCTATGGTGAGAATTTAGAAACGGAAATAAATGCAAGCATTACAGCGTAACCTCCCATTAAATCTTACAATCATTTTGAGTCCAACTTAGGCTAGGCATTTGTATGCTACTTAGTGTATGTTTAGCATACATGCATGCATGTGTTCATACAAGCGTGGACGCGCATGGATTTTCACAAAAATTGACCACTTTAACATCTATAGCGCCATCTTTGCATGGCTTCTTATTGCCGCTTAAGCAATGCAGGCGGCATCTCCGATCACATGCTGCGCCATTGTCCCACAGGCCTTCACTAACCTTCACAAAGAGGTTACCTAGCGAGAATTGATCCTGCCTATTACCATTGCATAGGGTTGCTTCATTGTGGCAGTAAAGAGTTAGAAAGGCAGGCCAATTTAGTATTGAAGCATTTCACTTTATCTATGTTTACCATGCTAATTAACAGTTCGGATGCAAATTAAAGAGAAGCAGGCACCACCCAATTCGTACGTTACACACCCAATTCTTTTTTTAATTTTAATAAATTTTAATTTTGATTTCCATCTAAACACGACCTAATAAATTTGAACTTCAAAACCAGAGATATTTTTAAAATTTCTAGTCAGTCCCAACTTCTCAACTCGGTTTTCTAACATTTTAAACTTGTAAAAGCAGCTCCTCAGAATTCAGAATATATATAAATTAATTAAACAATATTACATGTTAAAATATTATGATATGCTTATGGTATTGTTGTTGATTTATTATGCTATTATTTATAATCTTAAAAAATAAAATAAAATAAAGTAAAATATTAACTATTATTATCAATTATAAATATATAATAATAAAATTTAATAATGATATAGTATATAAAAAAATATAATAATATTGTATACTAAATATACGTAGGCACATATATATGTAATATTGTAATATATATAATGTAATAAAATATATATCATATAAATATAAAAAACAATATTAATACAATAGTATACATAATATAATATTGCATAAATCTAAAAAGTAATATTAGTATTATGACATCAATAACTATAGATATATAATAATATACTACATATTATAATATAAAATATGTTAAACATTATTGTTAGTATTTTGTGTTGATTTGATTGTTTTTGTAATTTTATTTTAGCTGGATGTTGGTGCTGTTATTTGGGAGGCGTTTAAAAGTTTGTTTTTTGTCCCTCCCTTTAAATATCTTGTAATCACGACATTCTTTCGCCAAAAGTGAGGGTTTATTAATAAATAAATGGAGGTCCCGTCCTTTTTTTAAATAATAATAATAATACATAAAAAGTTGTAGAATAATATTAAATTATAAAATACTATGATGTAATTGTGGTACGATTACTTATTTATTATATTATTATGTATAACTTATAATAAGATAAAATTAATATTATTAATGTCTTTAATATAAATATATAATAGTAAATTTTCATATTTATATAATAAGAAATAAAAATAAATTATTATTTGCCATAAAATATAATGCTATGGATGTTGTTTTATTAAATTATTATTTTATATTAAATAATAAATTATGTTATTGTTTTATAATGTATGAGATTTTTATTTACATTTAATATATTACATATTAAAATACAATATTTATAAAACATAATAATAATAATAATAATAATAATAATAATAATAATAAACATGATAAAATATAACAAGAAAAGTATAATCAAGTGCATGATTATCAAAATGATTTTATTGTAAAAGATTATTTATTTTATAACTTAATAAATTATATTATATAACAATTATACTTATAATATTATTATTTCATATTAAATTAATTAAATAAAATTTTTATACTATCTAAACTTATTTTCTATTCCTAACTATATAAATACCGACTACTATGATACATTTCATTTTCAATTCTATTTTTAATTTTAATAAATTTTAACTTCAATTTGAATTTCCATCTCGACACAACCAAACAAATTTGAAGTGGGTCCCAACTTCTCAACTCCGTCTTCTAACATTTTAAACTCGTAAAGGCAGCTCCTCAGAATTCAGAACCCCCTGCCTCAACGGTTATCACTGGAGAGCAGCCACCCAGAGCGAGAGAGAGAGAGATTGAATAGAGGCCCATAACCCTCCAACCTCCCGAAGCACCAGCACTCAGCCAGAGGTGCCATGGGCGACTTCTCCGCCAGCAGCAGCCACCGTTCCCGCCTCGACGACTGCCACGGCGACGCACTCATCCGCCATCGCGTCGACTCGCCGCAGTCCGTCTTGGACCCCTTGCTCTCTTCCATGGCCGGCCTCAGCTTCACGCGTCATCCTCTCCAAGATCCGCGCGGCCGCAAGATCACCAAGAAAGGAACGCGTACCGTCGAGGACTCAATTCCCCGTGGCTCCCGGCGCAGTGCGATTGCCTCATACGATTTTACTCCGCCGGCCCCGATCGTGGTGAAGAGGCGGCGATTCACGACCCTCATCGATGACGATGACTGCGGAATGGATGACGGAGATGCAACGCCTGGGGTCGCAAGAAAGCTTTGGGACCTCCTTGATAAGGTGGCTTCGGAGAGCGCCGATCCTAAGGAAGAGAGGCAGGGGATGAACTGAAAACGAAGACGAAGTACTTCCTGCGAAAATAATTAGGGTTTCCTCGCGGTTATCCACGCAAAGGAGTGGCTGATTCTGTATACAGTCGGTGAATTCTTTTGTCTCTACGAAATTGAAGAGCATCGCATTAGGTTGTCTGAAAATTCTTTCCCTTCCTCTTCATTTTATCTCATCAAATGTTGCGAAGAACTCTTTGGTTGTCTGTTTCTCGGCGCGCCCAAATTAAGAAATTTTTTGGATGTTGGGGTAAAAGGTTTTGTTAATGTGGATTTACAGTGAAATATTTATGTTGATTCAATTCGCTGATTTTTCTTATTGTTTTTAAAATCAAATGCATCAAAAGTCCATGCTTTGTTTCTTAACATCTTGCAGGTTACAAGCTCGGTGGAGGAGGAGAAGAAGAAGAAAGCATGTTTATGTATGCCTTAAGAGGAAGAAGAAGAAGAAGAAGAAGAAGAAGAAGAAGAAGAAAGCATGTTTGTTGATTCTATTTTTTTGGATGTTTGGGCAAAAAGTCCTTTGGACGCACTGAGAAATTCAGGTTGATTCTGCTGATTTGAAATTTTATTGAGCAATAGATTTGAAGACTTGCTGATTTTGCTTGTTCTTTTTTTAAGTATAAAGTAGTTGCTTGTTGAAGATAGAACTTTTAACTGCTTGTTGAAATACTTAAAATCAGCCCTCATGTGCCTCTGGGATAAGAATTTTTTTGTCTATGTGTGTAAATTAAACTTCTTATTGTATTTTACCTTGCTATGGGATGCAAAGACTTAAATATGGAACAGACATTATTGTAGAGACAGAGACTTAAAAGATAGTACTATAGATTGTAGAAGAGTTGTGTACAGAATTATAAAGACTAATATGTTTTATGGCAAAAAATAAAAAATACAGCAGGTGTTTATGATCCTCGAGTTGATTTACTGGAAAATACAATTGAAAGCCTGCTATGGCCCAGTGGCAGATTTGAATTGTTGTATGCATTCATTATTTTCTCACAGCATCATAGCATCAATTGATCCATAATTATAATCAAAAATCAAATATAAATGTTTGTGATAAAAATAGTTTCATTAAAACCGTTACAAAATAAATAGATATGTTTCAAACATTTTTACTGCAAGAATTTGAAAATAATTAGACATATATCAAACTTGCCCTTGGAAATCATCTTGAAATCAACTCATTAAAATACTATTGAATACATCTATCATAATATTCAACCAAACAATCATATCTTTACGCGGTTATTAATTTAAAATTTTAATTGCTTTTTACACTTGATATAATAACAAATCATTGACAATTTTTCACAAGCAAATGCATAAACAACAACAAACCGAGCCTTAAGTCCCAATAGGTGGGTCCAACTACATAATCCTTTTTTCCCAATTTAAATGATCATGGGCAATTTCCACCAATAAATTAATGACACTATACCACTCGTCCACCTTTGCATTCTTATATAAATTTTTTTTACTTTTTGGATATGTTGTTTCTTACTCACCCAACTATAGAATTTCTTTTAATTTTAAGGGTATTCCACAATCACCCTATACGTTTGAAGCACTTTTCCATTTTACCCTACTTACTTTAACTCTATGTATTACATCATCTTTAATTTCTCCTTCAGCTTGCATAATAGATCCAAGGTACCAATATCTACTAGTGTCATTAATTTCTTGAACATTAAGTCTAACCTTTTCTACAATATTCCTCCTACTATGATTGAAATTACATTTCATACATTTTGTCTCATTTCTATTTATGCTAAAACCTCTAGACTCTAAAGCTTTTCTTCATAATTCTAGCTTAGATTCTACTTCACCTGTAGTTTTATCAATAAAGAAAACATCATCTGCAAACATTCTCCATAAAACATCACTTTGGATACTCCTAAAAAGTTTATCCATCACTAGAGCAAAAAGACAGGGACTCAGAAAATCCTTGATGTACACTTATTGTGATTGAAAATTTCGTAATCTCTCTAGTTATAGTTTGAACACTAGTCATTACTCCACCATACATATCTTTAATGACTTAATTACCTACTACTTCTAAAACCCATCGTAGAACTTCTCTAAATACCTTCAAAGTCAATAAAAGCCATACAAGTCCCTCTTCTTTCCCTTAAACTTCTGCATTAATTTTCTTAAAAGATTATATCCAGGCTACGTCCTCGTCTTTGGTAAACCTCCAAATCACTAAAGGATTTTTATGAGGTTCGGCTTATACCCAGCCTACGTCCTTGCCTTTGGCAAACCACCAAATGATTCACTAAACCAGTTCCTTTGCTGGGAGGAACAATACCGTTACATACTCCTTCAGTAGTCTGGATAGCATCGATAGCATATCTTTTATTATGTTTGATTTGCGGATGAAATAGAAGCATGAAGGAATAGAATGAAAATTTAAATGGAGATTATATGATGAAATCAAGTTATAAATTTAATTCTATTTTCTTTTATTTTATTCTCTTTCTACCTACCATAAGTGCTAAGGAAAAGAAACTGAAATATTCAAAGAGGTACATATTTCTCTGCTAGCTCACTAGGTGCTACGCAGTAATGAATTGAGAACTATTTATGAAGCTAGTAGCTTTGAGCGGGAAGCAAGGGGATGAAAAAGGAAACCCTAGGCTTGGCTTGGTTTGGTTTCAATGTCATTTTGTCGTCATTTGCAGTCTATAGCTGTTGCAAAAGACAAGAGCTCTAAAGCGGTGGTGCCTGCTTCTCTTTGGACAGTGTGGGATATAAGTTATAGGATAATAAAATGACTTATGATTTTAGTTTGCAACACTAGGTAGCATTCAAAAAATATAAGTTATCAACACCAATTTACATGCTTAATATTACTTATGAAGATTTCATCCCTTGCGTTGCATCTTCCTATAGATCATTAATGCGTAAAATAAAAACATTGCCGTAGATAATGATCAAATATTTATGATCTTTGTTTAATTATTCACCCACACGACCAAATTAAATTGGAGTTCATATATGCACACATTGATTGTGTTGAAGTTAATAAATTCTAGATGAAGTAGCTAGGTTTATAATAAACAATATGAGCGAGTGACCATAATATATAGATGAGTCCTCAAAGATTGTTCAAGTAATAAACTAAATGCTCTTCTGATTAAATTAGTATTAAGATTTGAGTCTTGAGGGTTTTGATTTTCTATTTGAATACTTTAAGCGGAGAAAGGTAGAGGAAGGAAACCTATTATTCTAATCAATTAATCAAGTGTCCAAAGTATCATGAATACCATTATTTCAAAAACAAAAAAGTTTATCTTAAAAAATATGCTTTGGAGATCTTAGGGTTTGCTTTCAAATAACTTTTGCAAGAATAATAAAATATAAAATCTTTGAATTAGAATATAGCTTTGAATATCACAAAGATTTAAGATCTTGCTTTCAAATACCTTGATGAAATTAATTTTAAAATTTTTATTGAAATTACTATTGATATAATTTTTGATAAGTGAACGGTCTATATAGGTTTCCGCTTCATTGAAATGCAAACACCTTTATAGCTGGAGGGAGTTAATTTTCTTCATCCTTGTCTCCAATAGCAATAGAAAATCTTTGAGAATGATCAAATAAAACACATTTCAATCTCAACTTTCATCTTGACGGGTAGATTTGTTCTACTTACCCACTGCCTTATATATTTAATTTTCAATCTCCTCCATATATTCGATCAATTAGTTTCATTATGCGTTGTCAATGTTGTAACCTGTTCTTTTTATTCTTTAAAATAATGAACACTTGATATATCTCTTGTAAGGCTACATAAATAAAGAGTTTATTAGAAAAACTAGATGTGCCTTCAAACTTGTTTATTTCATTTATTGCACGAGTTGACAAACCAGCGAAAGACATCCCATCCTTTTGTGCTAGCTATGGTGAGAATTCGGAAACGGAAACAAATGCAAGGATTACAGCGTATCCTCCCATTAAATCCTACAATCATTTTGAGTCCAACTTAGGCTAGGCATTTGTATGCTACTTAGTGTATGTTTTGTATGCATCCATGTGTTCATACAAAGTGCGGAAGAGGGAAGTGGGAAATGGAACTTACTGTATGTATTCAATGTTGATTTTTGTATTGGGGTTTTCGCAGATGGCTCCGAATGCATCATTCGACATGACAAGCGGGGACGCGCATGGATTTTCACAAAAATCAACCACTTAAACATCTATAACACCATCTTTGCATGGCTGCCGCTTAAGCAGTGCAGGCGGCATCTCTGATCAGATGCTGCGCCATTGTCCCATAGGCCTTCACTAACCTTCACAAAGAGGTTACCCGGCAGGAATTGATCCTGCCTGTTACCATTGCATAGGGTTGCTTCATTGAGGCAGTAAAGAGTTAGAAAGGCAGGCCAATTTAGTATTTTAGTATTTAAACATTTCACTTTATCTATGTTTACCATGTTAATTAATAGTTAGGATGCAAATTAAAGAGAAGCTGGCACCACCCAATTCGTAAGTTACACACCCAATTCTATTTTTAATTTTAATAAATTTTAATTTTAATTTCAATTTTGATTTCCATCTAAACACGACCTAACAAATTTGAACTTCAAGACCGAGAGGGAGATAGAGATATTTTTAAACTTTCAAGGCGGTCCCCAACTTCTCAACTCGGGCTTCTAACCCATTTTATTTAAACTGTTAGTAAAGCAGGCGGCTACCTCTCTGACTTCAGAATATGTATAATTATAATAATTTTTTAAACAATATTACATGTTAAAATATTATGATATGCTTATGGTATTATTGTTGATTTATTATGCTATTATTTATAATCTTAAAAAATAAAATAAAATAGAGTAAAATATTAACTATTATTATCAATTATAAATATATAGATATAGTATATAAAAAATATAATAATATTGTATACTAAATATACGTAGGCGCGCGCGCGCACACGCACACACACACACACACACATATATATATATATATATATATATATAATATTAATACAATACCATATATAATATAATATTGCATAAATCTAAAAAGTAATATTAGTATTATGACATCAATAACTATAAATATATAATAATATACTACATATTATAATATAAAATATGTTTAAAAAATTATATTAGTTTTTTAAGTCAATTATATAATCATATTTATAATACATAAAGTCGTAAACAAAAATAAAATTAAATACAAAATACTAGATTGTTGTTAATTGTAATTACGATACTTATATTATTATTATTGATTATGTTTATAACTTTAAAATAGAGGATAAAATAATGATTAAACATCTTTAATATTAAATATTATAATAGTAAATTTATAATTGTTTATTAATAAGAAATAAAAATATAAATATTATTTGCAATATAAAAAATTAATGCTATGCGTTTTTTTTTTTATTTAAAATTACTTATTTTATATTAAATAATAAATTATGTATTGTTTTATAATATATGAGATTTTTTATTTAAATATTAAAATGTAAATATTTCTAAAACATAGATATATAAAATATAATAATAATTAATAATAATAATAATAATAATAATATATAATTAATAAGAATAATAATAAAAATAAAATATAACAAGCAAAAGTATAATCAATGTCCATGATTATTAAAATGATTTATTGTAAAGATTTATTTATTTATAAGCTTAATAAATTATATTATATAACAATTATACTTATAATTATTATTATTTCATATTAAATTAATTACATAAA